>NC_090984.1:230000-290000 GCF_041146395.1 Eulemur rufifrons | reverse complement strand
CTCAGGGTTAGCTTTAGGGGTTCTGGTTAGGGTTAGGTGTTAGGTTAGTGTCAGGGTTAGGTCCAGTCGTGAGGGTAAGGTTTAGGGTTAGCTTTAAGAGCTAGGGTTAGGTTTAATGGTTAGGATTAGGATTAGGGTTAAGGGTTAGCGTAAGGCTTAGGGGTTAGGGTGAAGGGTTAGGGTCAAGGGTTAGGGTTTTTGTTAGGCATAGCGTTGGGGTTAGAAGTAAGGGTTACTGTCAGTGTTAGGGTTGTAGGTAGGGTTACGGTTAGGGTTAGCGGTTTAGAATTAGGGTTAGGGATTAGGTGTCACAGTGATGACTAGGAGATAGGGTTAGAATTATGGGATAGGGGTTGTTCTCAGGAAATGGGTTATGCATTAACGTTAGGGTAAGAGGTTAAAGTTAGGCGCACGGTGAGGTTTACGTGTTAAGGGGAGAAATAGGAACAGGGATGGGTGTTATGTTCAGGGTTAGGGTTATCTGTTAAAGGTATTGTTTATGCTTAGCGCACGGGCCCTGTCTGCATTAGGCGGGCGGGGGGAGTTTAGGGGGCTGGGATTGTACCCGGGAACCCACTCTATCATACTCTGGGTATGGGCCCGTGGGTTTCATGGAGGACACAGTGGTAGAGCCTCCTTTCACGCATGGCATGGGAGGATTGCAGGCTTTCTAAACTCTAAGAAAGCAAGAAATCTGAGCATGAGATTTAGGGTTAGGATTATGGTTAGGGTGAAGGATGAAGTTTAGTGTTAGGTTGAGGGCTTAGGGTTAGGGATTAGGGTTAGGGTTAAAGGTTACTCTTAGGTTTAACGGTTACACTTTGGTTTGCGGTTGAGGTTTACGGTTAGGGTTAAGATGAGGGGTTAGGGTTAGGTTCAGCGTTAGGGTTAAGTGTTAGGTTTAGGGTTGAAGATTAGGATTAGGGTTAGGATTAAAGGTTAGCGTGAGAGTTAACGCTTAGGGTTAAGGTTAAGAGTAAGGGTTTAGTGTTAGGGTTAGGGTTAGGGTTAGTTTTAGGGTTAGAGTTATGTGCTATGGTTTGTGTTAGAGGTTAGGGTTAGGTTTACTGGTGACGGTTAGGGTTACGTTTAGGGGTTAGCATTAGGGTTAGCGTTAGGGTTAAGGGATAGGATTGGGGTTAAGTGTTGGACTTAGGGTTAGGGTTTAGTGATAGGGTTAGCATTAAGGATTAGGGTTAGGGTCAGGGTTAAATGCTTGGGTGCAGGTAATGGTTAGGGTCAGGGTTAAGGTTCACGGATAGGGTTAGTGTTAAGGGTTACGGGTAGGTTTAGGGTTCAGGGTTAGTGTTAGCATTAGGGCTTAAGGTTAGGATTAGGCGGTAGGTTAGATTTAGGGTTAGAGCTAGGCGTTAGGGTAAGGGCTAGCGTTAGGGTTAAGAGATAGGGTTAGGTTTAATGCTTAGGATTAGGGTTAGGGTTTGGGGTTAAAGTAAGTGTTAGGGGTTAGGTTTAAGGATCCAAGGTTAGGGTTATTTTGAGCTGTAGTGTTAGGGTTAGGGATAAGGGATCCCATTAGCATTAATTGTCTTCCTTACTGTAGGGTTAAGGGTTAGGCTTAGTGTTAAAGGTTAAGGTTAGGGTCAGTGTTAATATTTAGGGTGAGGGTTAATGGTTAGGGTAAAGGTTAAGCATTAGGGTTAGGGATTAGTGATTAGGGTTTTTGGTTAGTGTTTGGGTTAGCGGTTAGGAGTTAGTGTTTTATGAAGGGGTATGGTTAGAATTAGGATTGGGTTTAGAGTTAGGGTAAGGTATAGGGGTTAGGTTTAGGGGTTAGTTTTAGGGTAAAAGGATAGGATTAGGGTTACGGGTTGGGCTTAGGTTTGGGGTTAAAGTTTACTGCTGGCGTTAGGGATAGGGTTCAGGGTTAACTTTAGGGGTTCTCGTTAGGGTTAAACGCTGAACACCTGCAAATAATTTTCAACGTAGTGGTTAATTGAAAAGCTCTGCGGCATACTTCTTGGAACAAGCCAGTTACCTGTTCCCACGCAAAGAGGAGTATATAGAACCATGGTGGATTTCCAGCTGATGAAGTAAAGGATTATTAAAGGAACGGGATGACCATGGGGATCATCGTCAATTCTCTGAAACACAATCCGCCTTTTTCACCTGCCAAACACATGCCCACTTCTCCTCTCTGGGGATAATAAAAACTAACCAGCGAACTGACAGAGGGCCTGACCCCTCCATACACATCGACCACACACAAAAAAAAACCGTACCCTACAGCTACTAATTATAATGCTAACTTGCAAAATTTCGCTGCATTTTAAAACAATGGAAAAATGGTGGTGGGATGATACTTAGAAGAATGGCTTCTTGTCTGTCTCCACCAACAAAAATAGGCAACACCAAGTCAGCTACTCCTCACCATAGTTATGTCCGTCGCAGCCTTCTTGGGTTTCAGGAGGGACATACAAACGTTTGCAAAATTATGGTGAAACGCTGAAAACCTGCAAATAATTTTCAACGTACTGGCTAATTTGAAAACTCTCCAGCATACTTCTTGGAACAAGCCAGGTACCTGTGCTCACGCATAGAGGAGTATATAAAAACATGGTGGAATTCCAGCTGATGAAGTAAAGGATTCTTAAAGGAATAAGATGACCATGCGGATCCTGCTTAATTCTCTGAAACAGAATGCGCACTTTTCACCTGCCAAACACATGCCCACTTCTCCTCTCTGGGGATAATAAAAACAAACCAGTGAATTGACAGATGGCCTGACCAACCCATCCACACTGATCCCACAAAAAAAAAAAAAAAGTACCCTCCAGCTACTAATTATAATGATAACTTTCAAAATTTCCCTTGATTTTTAAACAATGGAAAAATGATGGTGGGATGATACTTAGAAGAATGGCTTCCAGTCAGTCTCCACTAACAAAAATAGGCAACACCAAGTCAGCTACTCCTCAGCATACTTATGTCCGTGGCAGCCATATTGGGTTTCAGGTGACACATACAAACGTTATAAGAATTATGGTGAAACGCTGAAAACCTGCAAATAATTTTCAACGTACTGCTTAATTGAAAAGCTCTGCGGCATACTTCTTGGAACAAGCCAGTTACCTGTGCCCACACATAGAGGAGTATATAGAACCATGGTGGATTCCCAGCTGATGAAGCAAAAGTTTCCTAAAGGAACGGGATGAGCATGCGGATCCTGTTTCATTCTCTGAAACTGAATCCGAACTTTTCACCTGCCAAACACATGTCCGCTTCTCCTCTCTGGGGATAATAAAAACTAACCAGCGAACTGACAGAGGGCCTGACCTCCCCCATCCACATCGACCACACACACAAAAAAACCGTACCCTCCAGCTACTAATTATAATGCTAACTTGCAAAATTTCCCTGCCTTTTAAAACAATGGAAAAATGGTGGTGGGATGATACTTAGAAGAATGGCTTCTTGTCTGTCTCCACTAACAAAAATAGGCAACACCAAGTCAGCTACTCCTCAGCATAGTTATGTCCGTCGTAGCCTTCTTGGGTTTCAGGAGGCACATACAAACGTTATCAAAATTATGGTGAAACGCTGAAAACCTGCAAATAATTTTCAACGTACTGGTTAATTTGAAAACTCTCCAGCATACTTCTTGGAACAAGCCAGGTACCTGTGCCCACGCAAAGTGGAGTATATAGAACCATGTTGGATTTCCAGCTGATGAAGTAAAGGATTATTAAAGAGACGGGATGATCATGAGGATCATCGTTAATTCTCTGAAACAGAATCCGCCCTTTTCACCTGCCAAACACATGCCCACTTCTCCTCTCTGGGGATAATAAAAACTAACCAGCGAACTGACAGAGGGCCTGACCCCCCCATCCACATCGACCACACACAGAAAAAGAAACCGTACCCTCCAGATACTAATTATAATGCTAACTTGCAAAATTTCCCTGCATTTTAAAACAATGGAAAAATGGTGGTGGGATGATACTTAGAAGAGTGGCTTCTTGTCTGTCTCCACTAAGAAAAATAGGCAACACCAAGTCAGCTACTCCTCAGCATAGTTATGTCCGTCGCAGCCTTCTTGGGTTTCAGGAGGCACAAACAAACGTTATCACAATTATGGTGAAACGCTGAACACCTGCAAATAATTTTTAACGTAGTGGTTAATTGAAACGCTCTGCGGCATACTTCTTGGAACAAGCCAGTTACCTGTTCCCACGCAAAGAGGAGTATATAGAACCATGGTGGATTTCGAGCTGATGAAGTAAAGGATTATTAAAGGAACGGGATGACCATGGGGATCATCGTTAATTCTCTGAAACAGAATCTGCCCTTTTCACCTGCCAAACACATGCCCACTTCTCCTCTCAGGGGATAATAAAAACTAACCAGCGAACTGACAGAGGGCCTGACCCCCCCATCCACATCGACCACACACAAAAAAAAAAACCGTACCCTCCAGCTACTAATTATAATGCTACCTTGCAAAATTTCCCTGCCTTTTAAAACAATGGAAAAATGGTGGTGGGATGATACTTAGAAGAATGGCTTCTTGTCTGTCTCCACTGAGAAAAATAGGCAACACCAAGTCAGCTACTCCTCAGCATAGTTATGTCCGTCGCAGCGTTCTTGGGTTTCAGGAGGCACAAACAAAGGTTCTCACAATTATGGTGAAACGCTGAACACCTGCAAATAATTTTCAACGTAGTGGTTAATTGAAAAGCTCTGCGGCATACTTCTTGGAACAAGCCACTTACCTGTTCCTACGCAAAGAGGAGTATATAGAACCATGGTGGATTTCCAGCTGATGAAGTAAAGGATTATTAAAGGAACGGGATGACCATGGGGATCATCGTTAATTCTCTGAAACAGAATCCGCCTTTTTCACCTGCCAAACACATGCCCACTTCACCTCTCTGGGGATAATAAAAACTAACCAGCGAACTGACAGAGGGCCTGACCCCCCCATCCACATCGACCACACACACACAAAAAAAAACCGTACCCTCCAGCTACTAATTATAATGCTAACTTGCAAAATTTCCCTGCATTTTAAAACAATGGAAAAATGGTGGTGGGATGATACTTAGAAGAATGGCTTCTTGCCAGTCTCCACTAACAAAAATAGGCAACACCAAGTCAGCTACTCCTCAGCATAGTTATGTCCGTCGCCGCCTTCTTGGGTTTCAGGAGGCACAAACAAACGTTATCACAATTATGGTGAAACGCTGAACACCTCCAAATAATTTTGAACGTAGTGGTTAATTGAAAAGCTCAGCGGCATACTTCTTGGAACAAGCCAGGTACCTGTGCCCATGCATAGAGGAGTATATAGAAACATGGTGGAATCCCAGCTGATGAAGCAAAGGATTCTTAAAGGAATGAGATGACCATGCGGATCCTTTTTAATTCTCTGAAACAGAATCCGCACTTTTCACCTGCCAAACACATGCCCACTTCTCCTCTCTGGGGATAATAAAAACAAACCAGTGAATTGACAGATGGCCTGACCAACCCATCCACACTGACCCCACAAAAAAAAAAAAAAGTACCCTCCAGCTACTAATTATAATGATAACTTGCAAAATTTCCCTGCATTTTTAAACAATAGAAAAATGATGGTGGGATGATACTTAGAAGAATGGCTTCCAGTCAGTCTCCACTAACAAAAATAGGCAACACGAAGTCAGCTACGCCTCAGCATACTTATGTCCGTGGCAGCCATATTGGGTTCCAGGAGACACATACAATCGTTATAAGAATTATGGTGAAACGCTGAAAACCTGCAAATAATTTTCAACGTACTGCTTAATTGAAAAGCTCTGCGGCTTACTTCTTGGAACAAGCCAGTTACCTGTGCCCACACATAGAGGAGTATATAGAAACATGGTGGATTCCCAGCTGATGAAGCAAAAGTTTCCTAAAGGAACGGGATGAGCATGCGGATCCTGTTTCATTCTCTGAAACAGAATCCGAACTTTTCACCTGCCAAACACATGCCACTTCTCCTCTCTGGGTATAATAAAAACTAACCAGCGAACTGACAGAGGGCCTGACCCCCCCATCCACATCGACCACAACAAAAGAAAAACCGTTCCCTCCAGCTACTAATTATAATGCTAACTTGCAAAATTTCCCTGCGTTTTAAAACAATGGAAAAATGGTGGTGGGATGATACTTAGAAGGATGGCTTCTTGTCTGTCTCCACTAACAAAAATAGGCAACACCAAGTCAGCTACTCCTCAGCATAGTTATGTCCGTCGCAGCCTTCTTGGGTTTCAGGAGGCACAAACAAACGTTATCACATTTATGGTGAAACGCTGAACACCTGCAAATAATTTTCAACGTAGTGGTTAATTGAAAAGCTCTGCGGCATACTTCTTGGAACAAGCCACTTACCTGTTCCTACGCAAAGAGGAGTATATAGAACCAAGGTGGATTTCCAGCTGATGAAGTAAAGGATTATTAAAGGAACGGGATGACCATGGGGATCATCGTTAATTCTCTGAAACAGAATCCGCCTTTTTCACCTGCCAAACACATGCCCACTTCACCTCTCTGGGGATAATAAAAACTAACCAGCGAACTGACAGAGGGCCTGACCCCCCCATGCACATCGACCACACAAACAAAAAAAAAACAACCGTACCCTCCAGCTACTAATTATAATGCTAACTTGCAAAATTTCCCTGTATTTTAAAACAATGGAAAAATGGTGGTGGGATGATACTTAGAAGAATGGCTTCTTGCCAGTCTCCACTAACAAAAATAGGCAACACCAAGTCAGCTACTCCTCAGCATAGTTATGTCCGTCGCCGCCTTCTTGGGTTTCAGGAGGCACAAACAAACGTTATCACAATTATGGTGAAACGCTGAACACCTGCAAATAATTTTCAACGTAGTGGTTAATTGAAAAGCTCAGCGGCATACTTCTTGGAACAAGCCAGGTACCTGTGCCCATGCATAGAGGAGTATATAGAAACATGGTGGAATCCCAGCTGATGAAGCAAAGGATTCTTAAAGGAATGAGATGACCATGCGGATCCTGTTTAATTCTCTGAAACAGAATCCGCACTTTTCACCTGCCAAACACATGCCCACTTCTCCTCTCTGGGGATAATAAAAACAAACCCGTGAATTGACAGATGGCCTGACCAACCCATCCACACTGACCCCACAAAAAAAAAAAAGTACCCTCCAGCTACTAATTATAATGATAACTTGAAAAATTTCCCTGCATTTTTAAACAATAGAAAAATGATGGTGGGATGATACTTAGAAGAATGGCTTCCAGTCAGTCTCCACTAACAAAAATAGGCAACACGAAGTCAGCTACGCCTCAGCATACTTATGTCCGTGGCAGCCATATTGGGTTCCAGGAGACACATACAATCGTTATAAGAATTATGGTGAAACGCTGAAAATCTGCAAATAATTTTCAACGTACTGCTTAATTGAAAAGCTCTGCGGCATACTTCTTGGAACAAGCCAGTTACCTGTGCCCTCACATAGAGGAGTATATAGAACCATGGTGGATCCCAGCTGATGAAGCAAAAGTTTCCTAAAGGAACGGGATGAGCATGCGGATCCTGTTTCATTCTCTGAAACAGAATCCGAACTTTTCACCTGCCAAACACATGCCACTTCTCCTCTCTGGGTATAATAAAAACTAACCAGCGAACTGACAGAGGGCCTGACCCCCCCATCCACATCGACCACACACAAAAATAAACCGTACCCTCCAGCTACTAATTATAATGCTAACTTGCAAAATTTCCCTGCGTTTTAAAACAATGGAAAAATGGTGGTGGGATGATACTTAGAAGGATGGCTTCTTGTCTGTCTCCACTAACAAAAATAGGCAACACCAAGTCAGCTACTCCTCAGCATAGTTATGTCCGTCGCAGCCTTCTTGGGTTTCAGGAGGCACATACAAACGTTATCAAAATTATGGTGAAACTCTGAAAACATGCAAATAATTTTCAACGTACTGGTTAATTTGAAATCTCTCCAGCATACTTCTTGGAACAAGCCAGGTACCTGTGCCCACGCATAGAGGAGTATATAGAAATATGGGGGAATCCCAGCTGATGAAGCAAAGGATTCTTAAAGGAATGAGATGACCATGCGGATCCTGTATAATTCTCTGAAACAGAATCCGGACTTTTCACCTGCCAAACACATGCCCACTACTCTTCTCTGGGGATAATAAAAACAAACCAGCGATCTGACAGAGGGCCTGAACACCCATCCTGGCCGACCCCACCAAAAAAAAAAGTACCCTCCAGCTACTAATTATAATGCCAATTTGCAAAATTTCCCTGCATTTTTAAACAATGGAGAAATGATGGTGGGATGATACTTAGAAGAATGGCTTCTTGTCAGTCTCCACTGACAAAAATAGGCAACACCAAGTCAGCTACGCCTCAGCATAGTTATGTCCATAGCAGCCATATTTGGTTTCAGTACGCACATACACACGTTATCACAATTATGGTGAAACGTTGAAAACCTGCAAAGGATTTTCAACATACTTGTTAATTGAAAAGCTCTGAGGCATCCTTCTTAGAACAAACCAGTTTCCTGTGCCCACGCATAGAGAAGTATATAGAAACGTGGTGGCTTCCCAGCTCATGAAGCAAAGGATTCTTAAAGGAACGGGATTACCATGCGGATCCTGTTTAATTCTCTGAAACAGATCCGCAGTTTTCACCTGCCATACTAATACCCACTTCTCCTCTCTGGGGATAATAAAAACAAACCAGCAAACTGACAGAGGGCCTGACCAACACATCCACACCGACCCCACAGGAAAAAAAAAAAAAAAACCACCGTAGCTTCCAGCCACTAATTATAATGCTAACTTGCAAAATTTTCCTGCATTTTTAAACAATGGAAAAATGATGGTGAGATGATACTTAGAAGAATGGATTCTTGTCAGTCTCCACTAACAAAAATAGGCAAAACCAAGTCAGCTACGCCTCAGCATAGTTATGTCCGTCGCAGCCTTCTTGGGTTTCAGGAGGCACAAACAAACGTTATCACAATTATGGTGAAACGCTGAACACCTGCAAATAATTTTAAACGTAGTGGTTAATTGAAAAGCTCTGCGGCATACTTCTTGGAACAAGCCAGTTACCTGTTCCCACGCAAAGAGGAGTATATAGAACCATGGTGGATTTCCAGCTGATGAAGTAAAGGATTATTAAAGGAACGGGATGACCATGGGGATCATCGTCAATTCTCTGAAACAGAATCCGCCCTTTTCACCTGCCAAACACATGCCCACTTCTCCTCTCTGGGGATAATAAAAACTAACCAGCGAAATGACAGAAGGCCTGACCCCCCCCATCCACATCGACCCCACACAAAAAAAAACCGTACCCTCCAGCCACTAATTATAATGCTAACTTGCAATATTTCCCTGCCTTTTAAAACAATGGAAAAATGGTGGTGGGATGATACTTAGAAGAATGGATTCTTGTCTGTCACCACTAACAAAAATAGGCAACACCTAGTCAGCTACTCCTCAGCATAGTTATGTCCGTCGCAGGCTTCTTGGGTTTCAGGAGGCACATACAAACGTTATCAAAATTATGGTGAAACGCTGAACACCTGCAAATAATTTTCAATGTAGTGGTTAATTGAAAAGCTCTGCGGCATACTTCTCGGAACAAGCCAGGTACCTGTGCCCACGCATAAAGGAGTATATAGAAACATGGTGGAATCCCAGCTGATGAAGCAAAGGATTCTTAAAGGAATGAGATGACCATGCGGATCCTGTTTAATTCTCTGAAACAGAATCCGCACTTTTCACCTGCAAAACACATGCCCACTACTCTTCTCTGGGGAAAATAAAAACAAACCAGCGATCTGACAGAGGGCCTGAACACCCATCCTGACCGACCCCACAAAAAAAAAAAAGTACCCTCCAGCTACTAATTATAATGCCAATTTGCAAAATTTCCCTGCATTTTTAAACAATGGAGAAATGATGGCGGGATGATACTTTGAAGAATGGCTTCTGGTCAGTCTCCACTGACAAAAATAGGCAACACCAAGTCAGCTACGCCTCAGCATAGTTATGTCCGTAGCAGCCATATTTGGTTTCAGTAGGCACATACACACGTTATCACAATTATGGTGAAACGCTGAAAACCTGCAAAGGATTGTCAACATACTGGTTCATTGAAAAGCTCTGAGGCATACTTCTTGGAACAAGCCAGTTTCCTGTGCCCACGAATAGAGAAGTATATAGAACCATGGTGGATTCCCAGCTCATGAAGCACAGGATTCTTAAAGGAACGGGATTACCATGCGGATCCTGTTTAATTCTCTGAAAGAGATCCGCAGTTTTCACCTGCCATACTAATACCCACTTCTCCTCTCTGGGGATAATAAAAACAACGAGCAAACTGACAGAGGGCCTGACCAACACATCCACACCGACCCCACAGGAAAAACAAAAAAAAAACACCGTAGCCTCCAGCTACTAATTATAATGCTAACATGCAAAATTTTCCTGCATTTTTAAACAATGGAAAAATGATGGTGAGATGATACTTAGAAGAATGGCTTCTTGTCAGGCTCCACTAAAAAAATAGGCAACACGAAGTCAGCTAAGCCTCAGCATACCTATGTCCTTGGCAGCCATATTGGGTTTCAGGAGACACATACAAACTTTATAAGAAATATGGTGAAACGCTGAAAACCTGCAAATAATTTTCAACGTAGTGGTTAATTGAAAAGCTCTGCGGCATACTTCTTGGAACAAGCCAGTTACCTGTGCCTACACATAGAGGAGTATATAGAACCATGGTGGATTCCCAGCTGATGAAGCGAAAGTTTCCTAAAGGAACGGGATGGGCATGCGTATCCTGTTTCATTCTCTGAAACAGAATCCGAACTTTTCACCTTCCAAACACATGCCTACTTCTCCTCTCTGGGGATAATAAAAACAAACCAGCCAACTGACAGAGGGCCTGACCAACACACCCACACCGATCCCAGAGGAAAAAAAAAAAAAACACCGAAGCCTCCAGCTACTAATTAGAATGCTAACTTGCAAAATTTTCCTGCATTTTTAAACAATGGAAAATTGATGGTGAGATGATACTTAGAAGAATGGATTCTTGTCAGTCTCCACTAACAAAAATAGGCAATACCAAGTCAGCTACGCCTCAGCATAGTTATGTCCGTCGCAGCCTTCTTGGGTTTCAGGAGGCACAAACAAACGTTATCACAATTATGGTGAAACGCTGAACACCTGCAAATGATTTTCAACGTAGTGGGTAATTGAAAAGCTCTGCGGCATACTTCTTGGAACAAGCCACTTACCTGTTCCCACGCAAAGAGGAGTATATAGAACCATGGTGGATTTCCAGCTGATGAAGTAAAGGATTATTAAAGGAACGGGATGACCATGGGGATCATCGTTAATTCTCTGAAACAGAATCCGCCATTTTCACCTGTCAAACACATGCCCACTTCTCCTCTCTGGGGATAACAAAAACTAACCAGCGAACTGACAGAGGGCCTGACAAACACATCCACCCCGACCCCACAGGAAAAAAAAAAAAAAACACCGTAGCCTCCAGGTACTAATTATAATGCTAACTTGCAAAATTTTCCTGCATTTTTAAACAATGGAAAATGATGGTGAGATGATACTTAGAAGAATGGATTCTTGTCAGTCTCCACTAACAAAAATTGGCAAAACCAAGTCAGCTACGCCTCAGCATAGTTATGTTCGTGGCAGCCATCTTGGGTTTCAGGAGGCACAAACAAACGTTATCACAATTAAGGTGAAACGCTGAACACCTGCAAATAATTTTCAACGTACTGGTTAATTGAAAAGCTCTGCGGCATACTTCTTGGAACAAGCCAATTACCTGTTCCCACGCAAAGAGGAGTACATAGAACCATGGTGGATCTCCAGCTGATGAAGTAAAGGATTATTAAAGGAACGGGATGACCATGGGGATCATCGTTAATTCTCTGAAACAGAATCCGCCCTTTTCACCTGCCAAACACATGCCCACTTCTCCTCTCTGGAGATAATAAAAACTAATCAGCGAACTGACAGAGGGCTTGACCCCTCCATCCACATCGACCACACACAAAAAAAAACCGTACCCTCCAGCTACTAATTATAATGCTAACTTGCAAAATTTCCCTGCATTTTAAAACAATGGAAAAATGGTGGTGGGATCATACTTAGAAGAATGGCTTCTTGTCAGTCTCCACTAACAAAAATAGGCAACACCAAGTCAGCTACTCCTCAGCATAGTTATGTCCGTCGCAGCCTTCTTGGGTTTCAGGAGGCACAAACAAACGTTATCACAATTATGGTGAAACACTGAACACCTGCAAATAATTTTCAACGTAGTGGTTAATTGAAAAGCTCTGCGGCATACTTCTTGGAACAAGCCATATACCTGTTCCCACGCAAAGAGGAGTATATAGAACCATGGTGGATTTCCAGCTGATGAAGTAAAGGATTATTAAAGGAACGGGATGACCATGGGGATCATCGTTATTTCTCTGAAACAGAATCCGCCCTTTTCACCTGCCAAACACATGCCCACTTCTCCTCTCTGGGGATAATAAAAACTAACCAGCGAACTCACAGAGGGCCTGAACCCCCCATCCACATCGACGACACACACAAAAAAACCGTACCCTCCAGCTACTAACTATAATGCTAACTTCCAAAATTTCCCTGCATTTTAAAACAATGGAAAAATGGTGGTGGGATGATACTTAGAAGAATGGCTTCTTGTCTGTCTCCACTAACAAAAATAGGCAACACCAATCAGCTACTCCTCAGCATAGTTATGTCCGTCGCAGCCTTCTTGGGTTTCAGGAGGCACATAGAAACGTTATCAAAATTATGGTGAAACGCTGAAAACCTACAAATAATTTTCAACGTACTGGTTAATTTGAAAACTCTCCAGCATACTTCTTGGAAAAAGCCAGGTACCTGTGCCCACGCATAGAGGAGTATATAGAAACATGGTGGAGTCCCAGCTGATGAAGCAAAGGATTCTTAAAGGAATGAGATGACCATGGGGATCTTGTTTAATTCTCTGAAACAGAATCCGCACTTTTCACGTGCCAAACACATGCCCACTACTCTTCTCTGGGGATAATAAAAAAAAACCAGCAATCTGACAGAGGGCCTGAACACCCATCCTGACCGACCCCACAAAAAAAAAAGTACCCTCCAGCTACTAATTATAATGCCAATTTGCAAAATTTCCCTGCATTTTTAAACAATGGAGAAATGATGGTGGGATGATACTTAGAAGAATGGCTCTTGTCAGTCTCCACTGACAAAAATAGGCAACACCAAGTCAGCTACACATCAGCATAGTTATGTCCGTAGCAGCCATATTTGGTTTCAGTAGGCATATACACACGTTATCACAATTATGGTGAAACGCTGAAAACCTGCAAAGGATTTTCAACATACTGGTTTATTGAAAAGCTCTGAGGCATACTTCTTGGAACAAGCAAGTTTCCTGTGCCCTCGCATAAAGAAGTATATAGAACCATGGTGGATTCCCAGCTCATGAAGCAAAGGATTCTTAAAGGAACGGGATTACCATGCGGATCCTGTTTAATTCTCTGAAACAGATCCGCAGTTTTCACCTGCCATACTAATACCCACTTCTCCTCTCTGGGCATAATAAAAACAAAACAGCGAACTGACAGAGGGCCTGACCAACACATCCACACCGACCTCACAGGAAAAAAAAAAAAAAAAACACCGTAGCCTCCAGCTACTAATTATAATGCTAACTTGCAAAATTTTCCTGCATTTTTAAACAATGGAAAAATGATGGTGAGATGATACTTAGAAGAATGGATTCTTGTCAGTCTCCACTAACAAAAATAGGCAAAACCAAGTCAGCTACGCCTCAGCATAGTTATGTCCGTCGCAGCCTTCTTGGGTTTCAAGAGGCACAAACAAACGTTATCACAATTATGGTGAATCGCTGAACACCTGCAAATAATTTTCAACGTAGTGGTTAATTGAAAAGCTCTGCGGCATACTTCTTGGAACAAGGCAGTTACCTGTTCCCACGCAAAGAGGAGTGTATAGAACCATGGTGGATTTCCAGCTGATGAAGTAAAGGATTATTAAAGGAACGTTATGACCATGGGGACCATCGTTAATACTCTGAAACAGAATCCGCCCTTTTCACCTGCCAAACACATGCCCACTTCTCCTCTCTGGGGATATTAAAAACTAACCAGCGAACTGACAGAGGGCCTGACCCCCCCATCCACAGCGACCACACACAAAAAAAAAACCGTACCGTCCAGCTACTAAATATAATGCTAACTTGCAAAATTTCCCTGCATTTTAAAACAATGGAAAAATGGTGGTGGGATGATACTTAGAAGAATGGCTTCTTGTCAGTCTCCACTAACAAAAATAGGCAACACCAAGTCAGCTACTCCTCAGCATAGTTATGTCCGTCGCTGCCTCTTCGGTTTCAGGAGGCACATACAAACGTTATCAAAATTATGGTGAAACGCTGAAAACCTGCTAATAATTTTCAACGTACTGCTTAATTGAAAACCTCTGCGCCATACTTCTTGGAACAAGCCAGTTACCTCTGCCCAAAAATAGAGGAGTATATAGAACCATGGTGGATTCCCAGCTGATGAAGAAAATGTTTCCTAAAGGAATGGGATGAGCATGCGGATCCTGTTTCATTCTCTGAAACAGAATACGAACTTTTCACCTGCCAAACACATGCCCACTTCTCCTCTCTGGGGATAATAAAAACTAACCAGCGAACTGACAGAGGGCCTGACCCCCCCATCCACATCGACCACAACAAAAGAAAAACCGTTCCCTCCAGCTACTAATTATAATGCTAACTTGCAAAATTTCCCTGCATTTTAAAACAATGGAAAAATGGTGGTGGGATGATACTTAGAAGAATGGCTTCTTGGCTGTCTCCACTAACAAAAATAGGCAACACCAAGTCAGCTACTCCTCAGCATAGTTATGTCCGTCGCAGCCTTCTTGGGTTTCAGGAGGCACATACAAACGTTATCAAAATTATGGTGAAACGCTGAAAACCTGCAAATAATTTTCAACGTACTGGTTAATTTGAAAACTCTCCAGCATACTTCTTGGAACAAGCCAGGTACCTGTGCCCACGCATAGAGGAGTATATAGAAACATGGTAGAATCCCAGCTGATGAAGCAAAGGATTCTAAAAGGAATGAGATGACCATGCGGATCCTGTTTAATTCTCTGAAACAGAATCCGCACTTTTCACCTGCCAAACACATGCCCACTACTCTTCTCTGGGGATAATAAAAACAAACCAGCGATCTGACAGAGGGCCTGAACACCCATCCTGACCGACCCCACAAAAAAAAAAGTACCCTCCAGCTACTAATTATAATGCCAATTTGCAAAATTTTCCTGCATTTTTAAACAAAGGAGAAATGATGGTGGGATGATACTTAGAAGAATGGCTTCTTGTCAGTCTCCACTAACAAAAATAGGCAAAACCAAGTCAGCTAGGCCTCAGCATAGTTATGTCCGTCGCAGCCTTCTTTGGTTTCAGGAGGCACAAACAAACGTTATCACAATTATGGTGAAACGCTGAACACCAGCAAATAATTTTCAACGTAGTGGTTAATTGAAAAGCTCTGCGGCATACTTCTTGGAACAAGCCAGTTACCTGTTCCCACGCAAAGAGGAGTATAGAGAACCATGGTGGATTTCCAGCTGATGAAGTAAAGGATTATTAAAGGAACGGGATGATCATGGGGATCATCGTTAATTCTCTGAAACAGAATCCGCCTTTTTCACCTGCCAAACACATGCCCACTTCACCTCTCTGGGGATAATAAAAACTAACCAGCGAACTGACAGAGGGCCTGACCCCCCCATCCCCATCGACCACACACAAAAATAACATCCGTACCCTCCAGCTACTAATTATAATGCTAACTTGCAAAATTTCCCTGCATTTTAAAACAATGGAAAAATGGTGGTGGGATGATACTTAGAAGAATGGCTTCTTGTCAGTCTCCACTAACAAAAATAGGCAACACCAAGTCAGCTACTCCTCAGCATAGTTATGTCCGTCGCTGCCTCTTCGGTTTCAGGAGGCACATACAAACGTTATCAAAATTATGGTGAAACGCTGAAAACCTGCTAATAATTTTCAACGTACTGCTTAATTGAAAAGCTCTGCGGCATACTTCTTGGAACAAGCCAGTTACCTGTGCCCAAAAATAAAGGAGTATACAGAACCATGGTGGATTCCCAGCTGATTAAGCAAAAGTTTCCTAAAGTAACGGGATGAGCATGCGGTTCCTGTTTCATTCTCTGAAACAGAATCCGAACTTTTCACCTGCCAAACACATGCCCACTTCTCCTCTCTGGGGATAATAAAAACTAACCAGCGAACTGACAAAGGGCCTGACCCCCCCATCCACATCGACCACACACAAAAGAAAAACCGTTCCCTCCAGCTACTAATTATAATGCTAACTTGCAAAATTTCCCTGCATTTTAAAACAATGGAAAAATGGTGGTGGGATGATACTTAGAAGAATGGCTTCTTGGCTGTCTCCACTAACAAAAATAGGCAACACCAAGTCAGCTACTCCTCAGCATAGTTATGTCCGTCGCAGCCTTCTTGGGTTTCAGGAGGCACATACAAACGTTATCAAAATTATGGTGAAACGCTGAAAACCTGCAAATAATTTTCAACGTAGTGGTTAATTTGAAAACTCTCCAGCACACTTCTTGGAACAAGCCAGGTACCTGTGCCCACGCATAGAGGAGTATATAGAAACATGGTAGAATCCCAGCTGATGAAGCAAAGGATTCTAAAAGGAATGAGATGACCATGCGGATCCTGTTTAATTCTCTGAAACAGAATGCGCACTTTTCACCTGCCAAAAACATGCCCACTAGTCTTCTCTGGGGATAATAAAAACAAACCAGCGATCTGACAGAGGGCCTGAACACCCATCCTTACCGACCCCACAAAAAAAAAAGTACCCTCCAGCTACTAATTATAATGCCAATTTGCAAAATTTTCCTGCATTTTTAAACAAAGGAGAAATGATGGTGGGATGATACTTAGAAGAATGGCTTCTTGTCAGTCTCCACTAACAAAAATAGGCAAAACCAAGTCAGCTAGGCCTCAGCATAGTTATGTCCGTCGCAGCCTTCTTGGGTTTCAGGAGGCACAAACAAACGTTATCACAATTATGGTGAAACGGTGAACACCTGCAAATAATTTTCAACATAGTGGTTAATTGAAAAGCTCTGCGGCATACTTCTTGGAACAAGCCAGTTACCTGTTCCCACGCAAAGAGGAGTATAGAGAACTATGGTGGATTTCCAGCTGATGAAGTAAAGGATTATTAAAGGAACGGGATGACCATGGGGATCATCGTTAATTCTCTGAAACAGAATCCGCCCTTTTCACCTGCCAAAAACATGCCCACTTCTCCTCTCTGGGGATAATAAAAACTAACCAGCGAACTGACAGAGGGCCTGACCCCCTCATCCACATCGAACACACACAAAAAAAAAAACCGTACCCTCCAGCTACTAATTATAATGCTAACTTGCAAAATTTCCCTGCATTTTAAAACAATGGAAAAATGGTGGTGGGATGATACTTAGAAGAATGGGTTCTTGTCAGTCTCCACTAACAAAAATAGGCAACACCAAGTCAGCTACTCCTCAGCATAGTTATGTCCGACACAGCCTTCTTCGGTTTCAGGAGGCACAAACCAACGTTATCACAATTATGGTGAAACGCTGAACACCTGCAAATAATTTTCAACGTAGTGGTTAATTGAAAAGCTCTGCGGCATACTTCTTGGAACAAGCCAGTTACCTGTTCCCACACAAAGATGAGAATATAGAACCATGGTGGATTTCCAGCTGATGAAGTAAAGGATTATTAAAGGAACGGGATGACCATGGGGATCATCGTTAATTCTCTGAAACAGAATCCGCCCTTTTCACCTGCCAAACACATGCCTACTTCTCTCTGGGGATAATAAAAACAAACCAGCGAACTGACAGAGGGCCTGACCCCCCCATCCACGTCGACCACACACACACAAAAAAAAAACCGTACCCTCCAGCTACTAATTATAATGCTAACTTGCAAAATTTCCCTGCATTTTAAAACAATGGAAAAATGGTGGTGGGATAATACTTAGAAGAATGCCTTCTTGTCAGTCTCCACTAACAAAAATAGGCAACACCAAGTCAGCTACTCCTCAGCATAGTTATGTCCGTCGCAGCCTTCTTGGGTTTCAGGAGGCACAAACACACGTTATCACAATTATGGTGAAACGCTGAACACCTGCAAATAATTTTCAACGTAGTGGTTAATTGAAAAGCTCTGCGGCATACTTCTTGGAACAAGCCAGTTACCTGTTCCCACGCAAAGAGGAGTATATAGAACCATGGTGGATTTCCAGCTGATGAAGTAAAGGATTATTAAAGGAACGGGATGACCATGGGGATCATCGTTAATTCTCTGAAACAGAATCCGCCCTTTTCACCTGCCAAACACATGCCCACTTCTCCTCTCTGGGGATAATAAAAACTAACCAGCGAACTGACAGAGGGCCTGACCCCCCCCTTCCAAATCGACCACACACAAAAAAAAAAAACCGTACCCTCCAGCTACTAAGTATAATGCTAACTTGCAAAATGTCCCTGCATTTTAAAACAATGGAAAAATGGTGATGGGATGATACTTAGAAGAATGGCTTCTTGTCAGTCTCCACTAACAAAACTAGGCAACACCAAGTCAGCTACTCCTCAGCATAGTTATGTCCGTCGCAGCCTCTTGGGTTTCAGGAGGGACATACAAACGTTATCAAAATTATGGTGAAATGCTGAACACCTGCAAATAATTTTCAACGTACTGGTTAATTTGAAAACTCTCCAGCATACTTCTTGGAACAAGCCAGGTACCTGTGCCCACGCATAGAGGAGTGTATAGAAACATGGTGGAATCCCAGCTGATGAAGCAAAGGATTCTTAAAGGAATGAGATGACCATGCGGATCCTGTTTAATTCTCTGAAACAGAATCCGCACTTTTCACCTGCCAAACACATGGCCACTACTCTTCTCTGGGGATAATAAAAACAAACCAGCGTTCTGACAGAGGGCCTGAACACCCATCCTGACCGACCCCACAAAACAAAAAAGTACCCTCCAGCTACTAATTATAATGCCAATTTGCAAAATTTCCCTGCATTTTTAAAAAATGGAGAAATGATGGTGGGATGATACTTAGAAGAATGGGTTCTTGTCAGTCTCCACTGACAAAAATAGGCAACACCAAGTCAGCTACGCCTCAGCATATTTATGTCCATAGCAGCCATATTTGGTTTCAGTAGGCACATACACACGTTATCACAATTATGGTGAAACGCTGAAAACCTGCAAAGGATTTTCAACATACTGGTTAATTGAAAAGCTCTGAGGCATACTTCTTGGAACTAGCCAGTTTCCTATGCCCACGCAAGAGAAGTATATAGAACCATGGTGGATTCCCAGCTCATGAAGCAAAGGATTCTTAAAGGAACGGGATTACCATGCGGATCCTGTTTAATTCTCTGAAACAGATCCACAGTTTTCACCTGTCATACTAATACCCACTTGTCCTCTCTGGGGATAATAAAAACAAACCAGCGAACTGACAGAGGGCCTGACCAACACATCCACACCGACCCCACAGGAAAAAAAAAAAAAAAAAACACCGTAGCCTCCATCTACTAATTATAATGCTAACTTGCAAAACTTTCCTGCATTTTTAAACAATGGAAAAATGGTGGTGGGATGATACTTAGAAGAATGGCTTCTTGTCAGTCTCCACTAACAAAAATAGGCAACACCAAGTCAGGTACTCCTCAGCATAGTTATGTCCGTCGCGGCCTTCTTGGGTTTCAGAAGGCACAAACAAAGGTTCTCACAATTATGGTGAAACGCTGAACACCTGCAAATAATTTTCAACGTAGTGGTTAATTGAAAAGCTCTGCGGTATACTTCTTGGAACAAGCCAGGTACCTGTGCCCACGCATAGAGGAGTATATAGAAACATGGTGGAATCCCAGCTGATGAAGCAAAGGATTCTTAAAGGAATGAGATGACCATGCGGATCCTGTTTAATTCTCTGAAACAGAATCCGCACTTTTCACCTGCCAAACACATGCCCACTACTCCTCTCTGGGGATAAAAAAACAAACCAGCGATCTGATAAAGGGCCTGACCCCCACCATCCACATCGACCACACACACAAAAAAAACCCTACCCTCCAGCTACTAATTATAATGCTAACTTGCAAAATTTCCCTGCATTTTAAAACAATGGAAAAATGGTGGTGGGATGATACTTAGAAGAATGGCTTCTTGTCAGTCTCCACTAACAAAAATAGGCAACACCAAGTCAGCTACTCCTCAGCATAGTTATGTCCGTCGCAGCCATCTTGGGTTTCAGGAGGCACAAACAAAGGTTCTCACAATTATGGTGAAACGCTGAACACCTGCAAATAATTTTCAACGTAGTGGTTAATTGAAAAGCTCTGCGGCATACTTCTTGGAACAAGCCAGTTACCTGTTCCCACGCAAAGAGGAGTATATAGAACCATGGTGGATTTCCAGCTGATGAAGTAAAGGATTATTAAAGAACGGGATGACCATGGGGATCATCGTTAATTCTCTGAAACAGAATCCGCCCTTTTCACCTGCCAAACACATGCCCACTTCTCCTCTCTGGGGATAATAAAAACTAACCAGCGAACTGACAGAGGGCCTGACCCCCACCATCCACATCGACCACACAAAGAAAAAAAAACCGTAACCTCCACCTACTAATTATAATGCTAACTTGCAAAATTTCCCTGCATTTTAAAACAATGGAAAAATGGTGGTGGGATGATACTTAGAAGAATGGCTTCTTGTCAGTCTCCACTAACAAAAATAGGCAACACCAAGTCAGCTACTCCTCAGCATAGTTATGTCCGTCGCTGCCTCTTCGGTTTCAGGAGGCACATACAAACGTTATCAAAATTATGGTGAAACGCTGAAAACCTGCTAATAATTTTCAACGTACTGCTTAATTGAAAAGCTCTGCGGCATACTTCTTGGAACAAGCCAGTTACCTGTTCCCATGCAAAGAGGAGTATATAGATCCATGGTGGATTTCCAGCTGATGAAGTAAAGGATTATTAAAGAAACGGGATGACCATGGAGATCATCGTTAATTCTCTGAAACAGAATCCGCCCTTTTCACCTGCCAAACACATGCCCACTTCTCCTCTCTGGGGATAATAAAATCTAACAAGTGAACTGACAGTGGGCCTGACCCCCTCCATCCACATCGACCACACACACAAAAAAAAACGGTACCCTCCAGCTACTAATTATAATGCTAACTTGCAAAATTTCCCTGCATTTTAAAACAATGGAAAAATGGTGGTGGGATGATACTTAGAAGAATGGCTTCTTGTCAGTCTCCACTAACAAAAATAGGCAACACCAAGTCAGCTACTCCTCAGCATAGTTATGTCCGTCGCAGCCTTCTTGGCTTTCAGGAGGGACATACAAACGTTATCAAAATTATGGTGAAACGCTGAAAACCTGAAAATAATTTTCAACGTACTGGTTAATTTGAAAACTCTCCAGCATAATTCTTGGAACAAGCCAGGTACCTGTGCCCACGCATAGAGGAGTATATAGAAACATGGTGGAATCCCAGCTGATGAAGCAAAGGATTCTTAAAGGAATGAGATGACCATGCGGATCCTGTTTAATTCTCTGAAACAGAATCCGCACTTTTCACCTTCCAAACACATGCCCACTACTCTTCTCTGGGGATAATAAAAACAAACCAGCGATCTGACAGAGGGCCTGAACACCCATCCTGACCGACCCCACAAAACAAAAAAGTACCCTTCAGCTACTAATTATAATGCCAATTTGCAAAATTTCCCTTCATTTTTAAACAATGGAGAAATGATGGTGGGATGATACTTAGAAGAATGGCTTCTTGTCAGTCTCCACTATCAAAAATAGGCAACACCAAGTCAGCTACTCCTCAGCATAGTTATGTCCGTCGCAGCCTTCTAGGGTTTCAGGAGGCACAAACAAAGGTTCTCACAATTATGGTAAAACGCTGAACACCTGCAAATAATTTTCAACGTACTGGTTAATTGAAAAGCTCTGCGGCATACTTCTTGGAACAAGCCAGTTACCTGTGCCATCGCAAAGAGGAGTATATAGAACCATGGTGGATTTCCAGCTGATGAAGCAAAGGGTTATTAAAGAACGGGATGACCATGGGGATCATCGTTAATTCTGTGAAACAGAATCCCCCCTTTTCACCTGCCAAACACATGCCCACTTCTCCTCTCTGGGGATAATAAAAACTAACCAGCGAACTAATAGAGGGCCTGACCCCCACCATCCACATCGACCACACAAAGAAAAATAAACCGTACCCTCCAGCTACTAATTATAATGCTAACTTGCAAAATTTCCCTGCATTTTAAAATAATGTAAAAATGGTGGTGGGATGATACTTAGAAGAATGGCTTCTTGTCAGTCTCCACTAACAAAAATAGGCAACACCAAGTCAGCTACTCCTCAGCATAGTTATGTCCGTCGCAGACTTCTAGGGTTTCAGGAGGCACAAACAAAGGTTCTCACAATTATGGTAAAACGCTGAACACCTGCAAATAATTTTCAACGTAGTGGTTAATTGAAAAGCTCTGCGGCGTACTTCTTGGAACAAGCCAGTTACCTGTTCCCACGCAAAGAGGAGTATAGAGAACCATGGTGCATTTCCAGCTGATGAAGTAAAGGATTATTAAAGGAACGGGATGACCATGGGGATCATCGTTAATTCTCTGAAACAGAATCCGCCCTTTTCACCTGCCAAACACATGCCCACTTCTCCTCTCTGGGGATAATAAAAACTAACCAGCAAACTGACAGAGGGCCTGACCCCCCCATCCACGTCGACCACACACACACAAAAAAAAGCGTACCCTCCAGCTACTAATTATAATGCTAACTTGCAAAATGTCCCTGCATTTTAAAACAATGGAAAAATGGTGGTGGGATGATACTTAGAAGAATGGCTTCTTGTCAGTCTCCACTAACACAAATAGGCAACACCAAGTCAGCTACCCCTCAGCATAGTTATGTCCGTCGCAGCCTTCTTGGGTTTCAGGAGGGACATACAAACGTTATCAAAATTATGGTGAAACGCTGAAAACCTGCAAATAATTTTCAACGTACTGGTTAATTTGAAAACTCTCCAGCATAATTCTTGGAACAAGCCAGGTACCTGTGCCCACGCATAGAAGAGTATATAGAAACATGGTGGAATCCCAGCTGATGAAGCAAAGGATTCTTAAAGGAATGAGATGACCAAGCGGATCCTGTTTAATTCTCTGAAACAGAATCCGCACTTTTCACCTGCCAAACACATGCCCACTACTCTTCTCTGGGGATAATAAAAACAAACCAGCGATCTGACAGAGGGCCTGAACACCCATCCTGACCGACCCCACAAAACGAAAAAGTACCCTCCAGCTACTAATTATAATGCCAATTTGCAAAATTTCCCTGCATTTTTAAACAATGGAGAAATGATGGTGGGATGATACTTAGAAGAATGGCTTCTTGTCAGTCTCCACTGACAAAAATAGGCAACACCAAGTCAGCTACGCCTCAGCATAGTTATGTCCGTAGCAGCCATATTTGGTTTCAGTAGGCACATACACACGTTATCACAATTATGGTGAAACGCTGAAAACCTGCAAAGATTGTCAACATACTGGTTCATTGAAAAGCTCTGAGGCACACTTCTTGGAACTAGCCAGTTTCCTGTGCCCACGCATAGACAAGTATATAGAACCATGGTGGATTCCCAGCTCATGAAGCAAAGGATTGTTAAAGGAACGGGATTACCATGCGGATCCTGTTTAATTCTCTGAAACAGATCCGCAGTTTTCACCTGCCATACTAATACCCACTTCTCCTCTCTGGGGATAATAAAAACCAACCGGGGAACTGACAGAGGGCCTGACCAACACATCGACACTGAACACACAGGATAAAAAAAAAAAAAAAAACACCGTAGCCTCCAGCTACTAATTATAATGCTAACTTGCAAAATTTCCCTGCATTTTAAAACAATGGAAAAATGGTGGTGGGATGATACTTAGAAGAATGGCTTCTTGTCAGTCTCCACTAACAAAAATAGGCAACACCATGTCAGCTACTCCTCAGCATACTTATGTCCGTCGCAGCCTTCTAAGGTTTCAGGAGGCACAAACAAAGGTTCTCACAATTATGGTAAAACGCTGAACACCTGCAAGTAATTTTCAACGTAGTGGTTAATTGAAAAGCTCTGCGGCATACTACTTGGAACAAGGCAGTTACCTGTTCCCACGCAAAGAGGAGTATATAGAACCATGGTGGATTTCCAGCTGATGAAGTAAAGGATTATTAAAGCAACGGGATGACCATGGGGATCATCGTTAATTCTCTGAAACAGAATCCGCCCTTTTCACCTGCCAAACACATGCCCACTTCTCCTCTCTGGGGATAATAAAAACTAACCAGCGAACTGACAGAGGGCCTGACCCCCCCCATCCACATCGACCACACACACAAAAAAAAAACGTACCCTCCAGCTACTAATTATAATGCTAACTTGCAAAATTTCCCTGCATTTTAAAACAATGGAAAAATGGTGGTGGGATCATACTTAGAAGAATGGCTTCTTGTCTGTCTCCACTAACAAAAATAGGCAACACCAAGTCAGCTACTCCTCAGCATAGTTATGTCCGTCGCAGCCTTCTTGGGTTTCAGGAGGGACATACAAACGTTATCAAAATTATGGTGAAACACTGAACACCTGAAAATAATTTTCAACGTACTGGTGAATTTGAAAACTCTCCAGCATAATTCTTGGAACAAGCCAGGTACCTGTGCCCACGCATAGAGGAGTATATAGAAACATGGTGGAATCCCAGCTGATGAAGCAAAGGATTCTTAAAGGAATGAGATGACCATGCGGATCCTGTTTAATTCTCTGAAACAGAATCCGCACTTTTCACCTGCCAAACACATGCCCACTACTCCTCTCTGGGGATAAAAAAACAAACCAGCGATCTGATAAAGGGCCTGACCCCCACCATCCACATCGACCACACACACAAAAAAAACCCTACCCTCCAGCTACTAATTATAATGCTAACTTGCAAAATTTCCCTGCATTTTAAAACAATGGAAAAATGGTGGTGGGATGATACTTAGAAGAATGGCTTCTTGTCAGTCTCCACTAACAAAAATAGGCAACACCAAGTCAGCTACTCCTCAGCATAGTTATGTCCGTCGCAGCCATCTTGGGTTTCAGGAGGCACAAACAAAGGTTCTCACAATTATGGTGAAACGCTGAACACCTGCAAATAATTTTCAACGTAGTGGTTAATTGAAAAGCTCTGCGGCATACTTCTTGGAACAAGCCAGTTACCTGTTCCCACGCAAAGAGGAGTATATAGAACCATGGTGGATTTCCAGCTGATGAAGTAAAGGATTATTAAAGAACGGGATGACCATGGGGATCATCGTTAATTCTCTGAAACAGAATCCGCCCTTTTCACCTGCCAAACACATGCCCACTTCTCCTCTCTGGGGATAATAAAAACTAACCAGCGAACTGACAGAGGGCCTGACCCCCACCATCCACATCGACCACACAAAGAAAAAAAAACCGTAACCTCCACCTACTAATTATAATGCTAACTTGCAAAATTTCCCTGCATTTTAAAACAATGGAAAAATGGTGGTGGGATGATACTTAGAAGAATGGCTTCTTGTCAGTCTCCACTAACAAAAATAGGCAACACCAAGTCAGCTACTCCTCAGCATAGTTATGTCCGTCGCTGCCTCTTCGGTTTCAGGAGGCACATACAAACGTTATCAAAATTATGGTGAAACGCTGAAAACCTGCTAATAATTTTCAACGTACTGCTTAATTGAAAAGCTCTGCGGCATACTTCTTGGAACAAGCCAGTTACCTGTTCCCATGCAAAGAGGAGTATATAGATCCATGGTGGATTTCCAGCTGATGAAGTAAAGGATTATTAAAGAAACGGGATGACCATGGAGATCATCGTTAATTCTCTGAAACAGAATCCGCCCTTTTCACCTGCCAAACACATGCCCACTTCTCCTCTCTGGGGATAATAAAATCTAACAAGTGAACTGACAGTGGGCCTGACCCCCTCCATCCACATCGAGCACACACACAAAAAAAAACGGTACCCTCCAGCTACTAATTATAATGCTAACTTGCAAAATTTCCCTGCATTTTAAAACAATGGAAAAATGGTGGTGGGATCATACTTAGAAGAATGGCTTCTTGTCTGTCTCCACTAACAAAAATAGGCAACACCAAGTCAGCTACTCCTCAGCATAGTTATGTCCGTCGCAGCCTTCTTGGCTTTCAGGAGGGACATACAAACGTTATCAAAATTATGGTGAAACGCTGAAAACCTGAAAATAATTTTCAACGTACTGGTTAATTTGAAAACTCTCCAGCATAATTCTTGGAACAAGCCAGGTACCTGTGCCCACGCATAGAGGAGTATATAGAAACATGGTGGAATCCCAGCTGATGAAGCAAAGGATTCTTAAAGGAATGAGATGACCATGCGGATCCTGTTTAATTCTCTGAAACAGAATCCGCACTTTTCACCTTCCAAACACATGCCCACTACTCTTCTCTGGGGATAATAAAAACAAACCAGCGATCTGACAGAGGGCCTCAACACCCATCCTGACCGACCCCACAAAACAAAAAAGTACCCTTCAGCTACTAATTATAATGCCAATTTGCAAAATTTCCCTGCATTTTTAAACAATGGAGAAATGATGGTGGGATGATACTTAGAAGAATGGCTTCTTGTCAGTCTCCACTATCAAAAATAGGCAACACCAAGTCAGCTACTCCTCAGCATAGTTATGTCCGTCGCAGCCTTCTAGGGTTTCAGGAGGCACAAACAAAGGTTCTCACAATTATGGTAAAACGCTGAACACCTGCAAATAATTTTCAACGTACTGGTTAATTGAAAAGCTCTGCGGCATACTTCTTGGAACAAGCCAGTTACCTGTGCCATCGCAAAGAGGAGTATATAGAACCATGGTGGATTTCCAGCTGATGAAGTAAAGGATTATTAAAGGAACGGGATGACCATGGGGATCATCGTTAATTCTCTGAAACAGAATCCGCCCTTTTCACCTGCCAAACACATGCCCACTTCTCCTCTCTGGGGATAATAAAAACCAACCAGCGAACTGACAGAGGGCCTGACCCCCACCATCCACATCGACCACACAAAAAAAAAAAACCGTACCCTCCAGCTACTAATTATAATGCTAACTTGCAAAATTTCCCTGCATTTTAAAACAATGGAAAAATGGTGGTGCATGATATTTAGAAGAATGGCTTCTTGTCAGTCTCCACTAACAAAAATAGGCAACACCAAGTCAGCTACTCCTCAGCATAGTTATGTCCCTCGCAGCCTTCTAGGATTTCAGGAGGCACAAACAAAGGTTCTCACAATTATGGTAAAACGCTGAACACCTGCAAATAATTTTCAACGTAGTGGTTAATTGAAAAGCTCTGCGGCATACTTCTTGGAACAAGCCAGTTACCTGTTCCCACGCAAAGAGGAGTATAGAGAACCATGGTGGATTTCCAGCTGATGAAGTAAAGGATTATTAAAGGAACGGGATGACCATGGGGATCATCGTTAATTCTCTGAAACAGAATCCGCCCTTTTCACCTGCCAAACACATGCCCACTTCTCCTCTCTGGGGATAATAAAAACTAACCAGCGAACTGACAGAGGGCCTGACCCCCCCATCCACATCGACCACACACACAAAAAAAAAACCGTACCCTCCAGCTACTAATTATAATGCTAACTTGCAAAATTTCCCTGCATTTTAAAACAATGGAAAAATGATGGTGGGATGATACTTAGAAGAATGGCTTCTTGTCAGTCTCCACTAACAAAAATAGGCAACACCAAGTCAGCTACTCCTCAGCATAGTTATGTCCGTCGCAGCCTTCTTGGGTTTCAGGAGGCACAAACAGACGTTATCACAATTATGGTGAAACGCTGAACACCTGTAAATAATTTTCAACGTACTGGTTAATTATAAAGCTCTGCGGCATACTTCTTGGAACAAGGCAGTTACCTGTTCCCACGCAAAGAGGAGTATATAGAACCATGGTGGATTTCCAGCTGATGAAGTAAAGGATTATTAAAGGAACGGGATGATCATGGGGATCATCGTTAATTCTCTGAAACGGAATCCGCCCTTTTCACCTGCCAAACACATGCCCACTTCTCCTCTCTGGGGATAATAAAAACTAACCAGCGAACTGACAGAGGGCCTGACCCTTCCATCCACATCGACCACACACACAAAAAAAAAACCGTACCCTCCAGCTACTAATTATAATGCTAACTTGCAAAATTTCCCTGCATTTTAAAAAAATGGAAAAATGGTGGTGGATGATACTTAGAAGAATGTCTTCTTGTCAGTCTCCACTAACAAAAATAGGCAACACCAAGTAAGCTACTCCTCAGCATAGTTATTTCCGTCGCAGCCTTCTTGGATTTCAGGAGGGACATACAAACGTTATCAAAATTATGGTGAAACGCTGAAAACCTGCAAATTATTTTCAACGTACTGGTTAATTTGAAAACTCTCCAGCATAATTCTTGGAACAAGCCAGGTACCTGTGCCCACGCATATAGGAGTATATAGAATCATGGTGGAATCCCAGCTCATGAAGCAAAGGATTCTTAAAGGAACGGGATTACCATGCGGATCCTGTTTAATTCTGTGAAACAGATCCGCAGTTTTCCCCGGCCATACTAATACCCACTTCTCCTCTCTGGGGATAATAAAAACCAACCGGGGAACTGACAGAGGGGCTGACCAACACATCCACACCGACCCCACAGGAAAAAAAAAAAACAAAAAACACCGTAGCCTCCAGCTACTAATTATAATGCTAACTTGCAAAATTTTCCTGCATTTTTAAACAATGGAAAAATGATGGTGAGATGATACTTAGAAGAATGGCTTCTTGTCAGTCTCCACTAACAAAAATAGGCAACACCAAGTCAGCTACTCCTCAGCATAGTTATGTCCGTCGCAGCCTTCTAGGGTTTCAGGAGGCACAAACAAAGGTTCTCACAGTTATGGTGAAACGCTGAACACCTGCAAATAATTTTCAACGTAGTGGTTAATTGAAAAGCTCTGCGGCATACTTCTTGGAACAAGCCAGTTACCTGTACCCACGCAAAGAGGAGTATATAGAACCATGGTGGATTTCCAGCTGATGAAGTAAAGGATTATTAAAGGAACGGGATGACCATGGGGATCATCGTTAATTCTCTGAAACAGAATCCGCCCTTTTCACCTGCCAAACACATGCCCACTTCTCCTCTCTGGGGATAATAAAAACTAACCAGCGAACTGACAGAGGGCCGGACCCCCCCATCCACCTCGACCACACACAAAAAAAAAAACCGTACCCTCCAGCTACTAATTATAATGCTAACTTGCAAAATTTCCCTGCATTTTAAAACAATGGAAAAATGGTGGTGGGATGATACTTAGAAGAATGGCTTCTTGTCAGTCTCCACTAACAAAAATAGGCAACACCAAGTCAGCTACTCCTCAGCATAGTTATGTCCGTCGCAGCCTTCTTGGGTTTCAGGAGGCACAAACACACGTTATCACAATTATGGTGAAACGCTGAACACCTGCAAATAATTTTCAACGTAGTGGTTAATTGAAAAGCTCTGCGGCATACTTCTTGGAACAAGCCAGTTACCTGTTCCCACGCAAAGAGGAGTATATAGAACCATGGTGCATTTCCACCTGCTGAAGTAAAGGATTATTAAAGGAACGGGATCACCATGGGGATCATCCTTAATTCTCTGAAACAGAATCCGCCCTTTTCACCTGCCAAACACAGGCCCACTTCTCCTCTCTGGGGATAATAAAAACTAACCACCGAACTGACAGAGGACCTGATCGCCCACCATCCACATCGACCACACACACACAAAAAAAAAAACCGTACCCTTCAGCTACTAATTATAATGCTAACTTGCAAAATTTCCCTGCATTTTAAAACAATGGAAAAATGGTGGTGGGATCATACTTAGAAGAATGGCTTCTTGTCTGTCTCCACTAACAAAAATAGGCAACACCAAGTCAGCTACTCCTCAGCATAGTTATGTCCGTCGCAGCCTTCTTCGGTTCAGGAGGCACAAACACACGTTATCACAATTATGGTGAAACGCTGAACACCTGCAAATCATTTTCAATGTAGTGGTTAATTGAAAAGCTCTGCGGCATACTTCTTGGAACAAGGCAGTTACCTGTTGCCACGCATAGAGGAGTATATAGAACCATGGTAGATTTCCAGCTGATGAAGTAAAGGATTATTAAAGGAACGGGATGACCATGGAGATCATCGTTAATTCTCTGAAACTGAATCCGCCTTTTCACCTGCCAAACACATGCCCACTTCTCCTCTCTGGGGATAATAAAAACTAACCGGCGAACTGACAGAGGGCCTGACCCCCCCCATCCACATCGACCACACACACAAAAAAAAAACCTACCCTCCAGCTACTAATTATAATGCTAACTTGCTAAATTTCCCTGCATTTTAAAACAATGGAAAAATGGTGGTGGGATCATACTTAGAAGAATGGCTTCTTGTCTGTCTCCACTAACAAAAATAGGCAACACCAAGTCAGCTACTCCTCAGCATAGTTATGTCCGTCGCAGCCTTCTTGGGTTTGAGGAGGGACATACAAACGTTTTCAAAATTATGGTGAAACGCTGAAAACCTGCAAATAATTTTCAACGTACTGGTTAATTTGAAAACACTCCAGCATAATTCTTGGAACAAGCCAGGTACCTGTACCCACGCATAGAGGAGTATATAGAAACATGGTGGAATCCCAGCTGATGAAGCAAAGGATTCTTAAAGGAATGAGATGACCATGGGGATCCTGTTTAATTCTCTGAAACAGAATCCGCATTTTTCACCTGCCAAACACATGCCCACTACTCTTCTCTGGGGATAATAAAAACAAACCAGCGATCTGACAGAGGGCCTCAACACCCATCCTGACCGACCCCACAAAACAAAAAAGTACCCTCCAGCTACTAATTATAATGCCAATTTGCAAAATTTCCCTGCATTTTTAAACAATGGAGAAATCATGGTGGGATGATACTTAGAAGAATGGCTTCTTGTCAGTCTCCACTGACAAAAATAGGCAACACCAAGTCAGCTACGCCTCAGCATAGTTATGTCCGTAGCAGCCATATTTGGTTTCAGTAGGCACATACACACGTTATCACAATTATGGTGAAACGCTGAAAACCTGCAAAGGATTGTCAACATACTGGTTCATTGAAAAGCTCTGAGGCATACTTCTTGGAACTAGCCAGTTTCCTGTGCCCACGCGTGGACAAGTATATAGAACCATGGTGGATTCCCAGCTCATGAAGCAAAGGATTCTTAAAGGAACGGGATTACCATGCGGATCCTGTTTAATTCTCTGAAACAGATCCGCAGTTTTCACCTGCCATACTAATACCCACTTCTCCTCTCTGGGGTAATGAAAACCAACCGGGGAACTGACAGAGGGCCTGACCAACACATCCACACCGACCCCAGAAGAAAAAACAAAAAAAAAAAATCAACGTAGCCTCCTGCTACTAATTATAATTCTAACTTGCAAAATTTCCCTGCATTTTAAAACAATGGGAAAATGGTCGTGGGATGATACTTAGAAGAATGGCTTCTTGTCAGTCTCCACTAACAAAAATAGGCAACACCAAGTCAGCTACTCCTCAGCATAGTTATGTCCGTCGCAGCCTTCTAGGGTTTCAGGAGGCACAAACAAAGGTTCTCACAATTATGGTAAAACGCTGAACACCTGCAACAATTTTCAACGTATTGGTTAATTGAAAAGCTCTGCGGCATACTTCTTGGAACAAGGCAGTTACCTGTTCCCACGCAAAGAGGAGTATAGAGAACCATGGTGGATTTCCAGCTGATGAAGTAAAGGATTATTAAAGGAACGGGATGACCATGGGGATCATCGTTAATTCTCTGAAACAGAATCCGCCCTTTTCACCTGCCAAACACATGCCCACTTCTCCTCTCTGGGGATAATAAAAACTAACCAGCGAACTGACAGAGGGTCTGACCCCCCCCCATCCAGATCGACCACACACAAAAAAAAAACCATACCCTCGAGCTACTAATTATAATGCTAACTTGCAAAATTTCCCTGCATTTTAAAACAATGGAAAAATGGTGGTGGGATGATACTTAGAAGAATGGCTTCTTGTCAGTCTCCACTGACAAAAATAGGCAACACCAAGTCAGCTACGCCTCAGCATAGTTATGTCCGTAGCAGCCATATTTGGTTTCAGTAGGCACATACACACGTTATCACAATTATGGTGAAACGCTGAAAACCTGCAAAGGATTTTCAACATAATGGTTAATTGAAAAGCTCTGAAGCATACTTCTTGGAACAAGCCAGTTACCTGTTCCCACGCAAAGAGGAGTATATAGAACCATGGTGGATTCCCAGCTCATGAAGCAAATGATTCTTAAAGGAACGGGATTACCATGCGGATCCTGTTTAATTCTCTGAAACAGATCCGCAGTTTACACCTGCCATACTAATACCCACTTCTCCTCTCTAGGGATAATAAAAACAAACCAGCGAACTGACAAAGGGACTGACAAACACATCCACACCGACCCCACAGGAAAAAAAAAAAAAAAAACAGCGTAGCCTCCTGCTAATAATTATAATTCTAACTTGCAAAATTTCCCTGCATTTTAAAACAATGGAAAAATGGTGGTGGGATGATACTTAGAAGAATGGCTTCTTGTCAGTGTCCACTAACAAAAATAGGCAACACCAAGTCAGCTACTCCTCAGCATAGTTATGTCCGTCGCAGCCTTCTAGGGTTTCAGGAGGCACAAACAAAGGTTCTCACAATTATGGTAAAACGCTGAACACCTGCAAATAATTTTCAACGTATTGGTTAATTGAAAAGCTCTGCGGCATACTTCTTGGAACAAGCCAGTTACCTGTTCCCACGCAAAGAGGAGTATAGAGAACCATGGTGGATTTCCAGCTGATGAAGTAAAGGATTATTAAAGGAACGGGATTACCATGGGGATCATCGTTAATTCTCTGAAACAGAATCCGCCCTTTTCACCTGCCAAACACATGCCCACTTCTCCTCTCTGGGGATAATAAAAACTAACCAGCGAACTGACAGAGGGCCTGACCCCCCCATCCACATCGACCACACACACAAAAAAAAAACCGTACCCTCCAGCTACTAATTATAATGCTAACTTGCAAAATTTGCCTGCATTTTAAAACAATGGAAAAATGGTGGTGGGATGATACTTAGAAGAATGGCTTCTTGTCAGTCTCCACTAACAAAAATAGGCAACACCAAGTCAGCTACTCCTCAGCATAGTTATGTCCGTCGCAGCCTTCTTGGGTTTCAGGAGGCACAAACAAAGGTTCTCACAATTATGGTGAAACGCTGAACACCTGCAAATAATTTTCAACGTAGTGGTTAATTGAAAAACTCTGCGGCATACTTCTTGGAACAAGCCAGTTACCTGTTCCCACGCAAAGAGGAGTATAGAGAACCATGGTGGATTTCCAGCTGATGAAGTAAAGGATTATTAAAGGAACGGGATGACCATGGGGATCATCGTTAATTCTCTGAAACAGAATCCGCCCTTTTTACCTGCCAAACACATGCCCACTACTCTTCTCTGGGGATAATAAAAACAAACCAGCGATCTGACAGAGGGCCTGAACACCCATCCTGACCGACCCCACAAAACAAAAAAGTACCCTCCAGCTACTAATTATAATGCCAATTTGCAAAATTTCCCTGCATTTTTAAACAATGGAGAAATCATGGTGGGATGATACTTAGAAGAATGGCTTCTTGTCAGTCTCCACTGACAAAAATAGGCAACACCAAGTCAGCTACGCCTCAGCATAGTTATGTCCGTAGCAGCCATATTTGGTTTCAGTAGGCACATACACACGTTATCACAATTATGGTGAAACGCTGAAAACCTGCAAATTATTGTCAACATACTGGTTCATTGAAAAGCTCTGAGGCATACTTCTTGGAACTAGCCAGTTTCCTGTGCCCACGCGTGGACAAGTATATAGAACCATGGTGGATTACCAGCTCATGAAGCAAAGGATTCTTAAAGGAACGGGATTACCATGCGGATCCTGTTTAATTCTCTGAAACAGATCCGCAGGTTTCACCTGCCATACTAATACCGACTTCTCCTCTCTGGGGATAATGAAAACCAACCGGGGATCTGACAGAGGGCCTGTCCAACACATCCACACCGACCCCACAGGAAAAAAAAAAAAAATCAACGTAGCCTCCAGCTACTAATTATAATTCTAACTTGCAAAATTTCCCTGCATTTTAAAACAATGGAAAAATGGTGGTGGGATGATACTTAGAAGAATGGCTTCTTGTCAGTCTCCACTAACAAAAATAGGCAACACCAAGTCAGCTACTCCTCAGCATAGTTATGTCCGTCGCAGCCTTCTAGGGTTTCAGGAGGCACAAACAAAGGTTCTCACAATTATGGTAAAACGCTGAACACCTGCAAACAATTTTCAACGTATTGGTTAATTGAAAAGCTCTGCAGCATACTTCTTGGAACAAGGCAGTTACCTGTTCCCACGCAAAGAGGAGTATAGAGAACCATGGTGGATTTCCATCTGATGAAGTAAAGGATTATTAAAGGAACGGGATGACCATGGGGATCATCGTTAATTCTCTGAAACAGAATCCGCCCTTTTCACCTGCCAAACACATGCCCACTTCTCCTCTCTGGGGATAATAAAAACTAACCAGCGAACTGACAGAGGGCCTGACCCCCCCATCCACATCGACCACACACAAAAAAAAACCGTACCCTCCAGCTACTAATTATAATGCTAACTTGCAAAATTACCCTGCATTTTAAAACAATGGAAAAATGGTGGTGGGATGATACTTAGAAGAATGGCTTCTTGTCAGTCTCCACTAACAAAAATAGGCAACACCAAGTCAGCTACTCCTCAGCATAGTTATGTCCGTCGCAGCCTTCTTGGGTTTCAGGAGGCACAAACAAAGGTTCTCACAATTATGGTGAAACGCTGAACACCTGCAAATAATTTTCAACGTAGTGGTTAATTGAAAAACTCTGCGGCATACTTCTTGGAACAACCCAGTTACCTGTTCCCACGCAAAAGGAGTATAGAGAACCATGGTGGATTTCCAGCTGATGAAGTAAAGGATTATTAAAGGAACGGGATGACCATGGGGATCATCGTTAATTCTCTGAAACAGAATCCGGCCTTTTTACCTGCCAAACACATGCCCACTTCTCCTCTCTGGGGATAATAAAAACTAACCAGCGAACTGACAGAGGGTCTGACCCCCCCCCATCCAGATCGACCACACACAAAAAAAAAACCATACCCTCCAGCTACTAATTATAATGCTAACTTGCAAAATTTCCCTGCATTTTAAAACAATGGAAAAATGGTGGTTTGATCATACTTAGAAGAATGGCTTCTTGTCTGTCTCCACTAACAAAAATAGGCAACACCAAGTCAGCTACTCCTCAGCATAGTTATGTCCGTCGCTGCATTCTTGGGTTTCAGGAGGGACATACAAACGTTATCAAAATTATGGTGAAACGCTGAAAACCTGCAAATAATTTTCAACGTAGTAGTTAATTTGAAAACTCTCCAGCATAATTCTTGGAAAAAGCCAGGTACCTGTGCCCACGCATAGAGGAGTATATAGAAACATGGTGGAATCCTAGCTGATGAAGCAAAGCATTCTTAAAGGAATCAGATGACCATGCGGATCCTGTTTAATTCTCTGAAACAGAATCCGCCCTTTTCACCTGCCAAACACATGCCCACTACTCTTCTCTGGGGATAATAAAAACAAACCACCGATTTGACAGAGGGCCTGAACACCCATCCTGACCGACCCCACAAAACAAAAAAGTACCCTCCCCCTACTAATTATAATGCCAATTTGCAAAATTTCCCTGCATTTTTAAACAATGGAGAAATGATGGTGGGATGATACTTAGAAGAATGGCTTCTTGTCAGTCTCCACTGACAAAAATAGGAAACACCAAGTCAGCTACGCCTCAGCATAGTTATGTCCGTAGCAGCCATATTTGGTTTCAGTAGGCATATACACACGTTATCACAATTATGGTGAAACGCTGAAAACCTGCAAAGGATTTTCAACATACTGGTTAATTGAAAAGCTCTGAGGCATACTTCTTGGAACTAGCCAGTTTCCTGTGCCCACGCATAGACAAGTATATAGAACCATGGTGGATTCCCAGCTCATGAAGCAAAGGATTCTTAAAGGAACGGGATTACCATGCGGATCCTGTTTAATTCTCTGAAACAGATCCACAGTTTTCACCTGCCATACTAATACCAACTTCTCCTCTCTGGGGATAACAAAAACCAACCGGGGAACTGACAGAGGGCCTGACCAACACATCCACACCGACCCCACAGGAAAAAAAAAAAAAAAACACCGTAGCCTCCTGCTAATAATTATAATGCTAACTTGCAAAATTTTCCTGCATTTTTAAACAATGGAAAAATGATGGTTAGATGATACTTACAAGAATGGATTCTTGTCAGTCTCCACTAACAAAAATAGGCAAAACCAAGTCAGCTACGCCTCAGCATAGTTATGTCCATCGCAGCCTTCTTGGGTTTCAGGAGGCACAAACACACGTTATCACAATTATGGTGAAACGCTGAACACCTGCAAATAATTTTCAACGTACTGGTTAATTGAAAAGCTCTGCGGCATACTTCTTGGAACAAGCCAGTTACCTGTTCCCAGGTAAACAGGACTATATAGAACCATGGTGGATTTCCAGCTGATGAAGTAAAGGATTATTAAAGGAACGGGATGACCATGGGGATCATCGTTAATTCTCTGAAACAGAATCCGCCCTTTTCACCTGCCAAACACATGCCCACTTCTCCTCTCTGGGGATAATAAAAACTAACCAGCGAACTGACAGAGGGCCTGACCCCCACCATCCACATCGACTACACAAAAAAAAAAAAACCGTACCCTCCAGCTACTAATTATAATGCTAACTTGCAAAATTTCCCTGCATTTTAAAACAATGGAAAAATGGTGGTGGGATCATACTTAGAAGAATGGCTTCTTGACTGTCTCCACTAACAAAAATAGGCAACACCAAGTCAGCTACTCCTCAGCATAGTTATCTCCGTCGCAACCTTCTTGGGTTTCAGGAGGGACATACAAACGTTATCAAAATTATGGTGAAACGATGAAGACCTGCAAATAATTTTCAACGTAGTAGTTAATTGAAAAGCTCTGCGATATACTTCTTGGAACAAGCCAGTTACCTGTTCCCACGCAAAGAGGAGTATATAGAACCATGGTGGAATCCCAGCTGATGAAGCAAAGGATTCTTAAAGGAATGAGATGACCATGCGGATCCTGTTTAATTCTCTGAAACAGAATCCGTACTTTTCACCTGCCAAACACATGCCCACTACTCTTCTCTGGGGATAATAAAAACAAACCAGCGATCTGACAGAGGGCCTGAACACCCATCCTGACTGACCCCACAAAACAAAAAAGTACCCTCCAGCTACTAATTATAATGCCAATTTGCAAAATTTCCCTGCATTTTTTAAACAATGGAGAAATGATGGTGGGATGATACTTAGAAGAATGGCTTCTTGCAGTCTCCACTGACAAAAATAGGCAACACCAAGTCAGCTACGCCTCAGCATAGTTATGTCCGTAGCAGCCATATTTGGTTTCAGTAGGCACATACACACGTTATCACAATTATGGTGAAACGCTGAAAACCTGCAAAGGATTGTCAACATACTGGTTCATTGAAAAGCTCTGAGGCATACTTCTTGGAACAAGCCAGTTACCTGTTCCCACGCAAAGAGGAGTATATAGAACCATGGTGGATTCCCAGCTCATGAAGCATAGGATTCTTAAAGGAACGGGATTACCATGCGGATCCTGTTTAATTCTCTGAAACAGATCCGCAGTTTTCACCTGCCATACTAATACCCACTTGTCCTCTCTGGGGATAATAAAAACAAACCAGCGAACGGACAGAGGGCCTGACCAACACATCCACACCGACACCACAGGAAAAAAAAAAAAAAGAAACACCGTAGAATCCAGCTACTAATTATAATGCTAACTTGCAAAATTTTCCTGCTTTTTTAAACAATGGAAAAATGATGGTGAGATGATAATTACAAGAATGGATTCTTGTCAGACTCCACTAACAAAAATAGGCAAAACCAAGTCAGCTACGCCTCAGCATAGTTATGTCCGTCGCAGCCTTCTTGGGTTTCAGGAGGCACAAACACACGTTATCACAATTATGGTGAAACGCTGAACACCTGCAAATAATTTTCAACGTACTGGTTAATTGAAAAGCTCTGAGGCATACTTCTTGGAACTAGCCAGTTTCCTGTGCCCACGCATAGACAAATATATAGAACCATGGTGGATTTCCAGCTGATGAAGTAAAGGATTATTAAAGGAACGGGATGACCATGGGGATCATCGTTAATTCTCTGAAACAGAATCCGCCCTTTTCACCTGCCAAACACATGCCCACTTCTCCTCTCTGGGGATAATAAAAACTAACCAGCGAACTGACAGAGGGCCTGACCCCCACATCCACATCGACCACACACACACAAAAAAAAAACGTACCCTCCAGCTACTAATTATAATGCTAACTTGCAAAATTTCCCTGCATTTTAAAACAATGGAAAAATGGTGGTGGAATCATACTTAGAAGAATGGCTTCTTGTCTGTCTCCACTAACAAAAATAGGCAACACCAAGTCAGCTACTCCTCAGCATAGTTATGTCCGTCGCAGCCTTCTTGGGTTTCAGGAGGGACATACAAACGTTATCAAAATTATGGTGAAACGCTAAACACCTGCAAATAATTTTCAACGTACTGGTTAATTTGAAAACTCTCCAGCATAATCCTTGGAACAAGCCAGGTACCTGTGCCCACGCATAGAGGAGTATATAGAAACATGGTGGAATCCCAGCTGATGAAGCAAAGGATTCTTAAAGGAATCAGATGACCATGCGGATCCTGTTTAATTCTCTGAAACAGAATCCGCACTTTTCACCTGCCAAACACATGCCCACTACTCTTCTCTGGGGATAATAAAAACAAACCAGCGATCTGACAGAGGGCCTGAACACCCATCCTGACCGACCCCACAAAACAAAACGTACCCTCCAGCTACTAATTATAATGCCAATTTGCAAAATTTCCCTGCATTTTTAAACAATGGAGAAATGATGGTGGGATGATACTTAGAAGAATGGCTTCTTGTCAGTCTCCACCTGACAAAAATAGGCAACACCAAGTCAGCTACGCCTCAGCATAGTTATGTCCGTCGCAGCCATATTTGGTTTCAGTAGGCACATACACACGTTATCACAATTATTCTGAATCGCTGAAAACCTGCAAAGGATTTTCAACATACTGGTTAATTGAAAAGCTCTGAGGCATACTTCTTGGAACAAACGAGTTTCCTGTGCCCACGCATAGAGAAGTATATAGAACCATGGTGGATTCCCAGCTCATGAAGCAAAGGATTCTTAAAGGAACGGGATTACCATGCGGATCCTGTTTAATTCTGTGAAACAGATCCGCAGTTTTTACCTGCCATACTAATACCCACATCTCCTCTCTGGGGATAATAAAAACAAACCAGCGAACTGACAGAGGGCCTGACCAACACATCCACACCGACCCCACAGGAAAAAAAAAAAAAAAACAAAACACCGTAGCCTCCAGCTACTAATTATAATGCTAACTTGCAAAACTTTCCTGCATTTTTAAACAATGGAAAAATTATGGTGAGATGATACTTAGAAGAATGGATTCTTGTCAGTCTCCAGTAACAAAAATAGGCAAAACCAAGTCAGCTACGCCTCAGCATAGTTATGTCCGTCGCAGCCTTCTTGGGTTTCAGGAGGCACAAACAAACGTTATCACAATTATGGTGAAATGCTGAACACCTGAAAATAATTTTCAACCTACTGGTTAATTGAAAAGCTCTGAGGCATACTTCTTGGAACAAGCCAGTTACCTGTTCCCACGCAAAGAGGAGTATATAGAACCATGCTGGATTTCCAGCTGATGAAGTAAAGGATTATTAAAGGAACAGGATGACCACGGGGATCATCGTTAATTCTCTGAAACAGAATCCGCCCTTTTCACCTGCAAAACACATGCCCACTTCTCCTCTCTGGGGATAATAAAAACTAACCAGCGAACTGACAGAGGGCCTGATCCCCACCATCCACATCGACCACACAAAAAAAAAACCGTACCCTCCAGCTACTAATTATAATGCTAACTTGCAAAATTTCCCTGCATTTTAAAACAATGGAAAAATGGTGGTGGGATGATACTTAGAAGAATGGCTTCTTGTCAGTCTCCACTAACAAAAATAGGCAACACCAAGTCAGCTACTCCTCAGCATAGTTATGTCCGTCGCAGCCTTCTTGGGTTTCAGGAGGCACAAACAAACGTTATCACAATTATGGTGAAACGCTGAACACCTGCAACTAATTTTCAACGTATTGGTTAATTGAAAAGCTCTGCGGCATACTTCTTGGAACAAGGCAGTTACCTGTTCCCACGCAAAGAGGAGTATAGAGAACCATGGTGGATTTCCAGCTGATGAAGTAAAGGATTATTAAAGGAACGGGATGACCATGGGGATCATCGTTAATTCTCTGAAACAGAATCTGCCCCTTTCACCTGCCAAACACATGCCCACTTCTCCTCTCTGGGGATAATAAAAACTAACCAGCGAACTGAGAGAGGGCCTGACCCCCCCATCCACATCGACCACACACACACAAAAAACCGTACCCTCCAGCTACTAAATATAATGCTAACTTGCAAAATTTCCCTGCATTTTAAAACAATGGAAAAATGGTGGTGGGATCATACTTAGAAGAATGGCTTCTTGTCTGTCTCCACTAACAAAAATAGGCAACACCAAGTCAGCTACTCCTCAGCATAGTTATGTTGTCGCAGCCTTATTGGGTTTCAGGAGGGACATACACACATTATCAAAATTATGGTGAAACGCTGAAAACCTGCAAATAATTTTCAACGTACTGGTTAATTTGAAAACTGTCCAGCATAATTCTTGGTACAAGCCAGGTACCTGTGCCCACGCATAGAGGAGTATATAGAAACATGGTGGAATCCCAGCTGATGAAGCAAAGGATTCTTAAAGGAATGAGATGACCATGCGCATTCTGTTTAATTCTCTGAAACAGAATCCGCACTTTTCACCTGCCAAACACATGCCCACTACTCTTCTCTGGGGATAATAAAAACAAACCAGCGATCTGACAGAGGGCCTGAACACCCATCCTGACCGACCCCACAAAACAAAAAAGTACCCTCCAGCTACTAATTATAATGCCAATTTGCAAAATTTCCCTGCATTTTTAAACAATGGAGAAATGATGGTGGGATGATACTTAGAAGAATGGCTTCTTGTCAGTCTCCACTGACAAAAATAGGCAACACCAAGTCAGCTACGCCTCAGCATAGTTATGTCCGTAGCAACCATATTTGGTTTCAGTAGGCACATACACACGTTATCACAATTATGGTGAAACGCTGAAAACCTGCAAAGGATTGTCAACATACTGGTTAATTGAAAAGCTCTGAGGCATACTTCTTGGAACTAGCCAGTGTCCTGTGCCCACGCATAGACAAGTATATAGAACCATGGTGGATTCCCAGCTCATGAAGCAAAGGATTCTTTAAGGAACGGGATTACCATACGGATCCCGTTTAATTCTCTGAAACAGATCCGCAGTTTTCACCTGCCATACTAATACCCACTTCTCCTCTCTGGGGATAATAAAAACCAACCGGGGAACTGACAGAGGGCCTGACCAACACATCCACACCGACCCCACAGGAAAAAAAAAAAAAAAAACACCGTAGCCTCCAGCTACTAATTATAATGCTAACTTGCAAAATTTCCCTGCATTTTAAAACAATGGAAAAATGGTGGTGGGATGATACTTAGAAGAATGGCTTCTTGTCAGTCTCCACTAGCAAAAATAGGCAACAGCAAGTCAGCTACTCCTCAGCATAGTTATGTCCGTCGCAGCCTTCTTGGGTTTCAGGAGGCACAAACACACGTTATCACAATTATGGTGAAACGCTGAACACCTGCAAATAATTTTCAACGTAGTGGTTAATTGAAAAGCTCTGCGGCATACTTCTTGGAACAAGCCAGTTACCTGTTCCGACGCAAACACCAGTATATAGAACCATGGTGGATTTCCAGCTGATGAAGTAAAGGATTGTTAAAGGAACGGGATGACCATGGGGATCATCGTTAATTCTCTGAAACAGAATCTGCCCTTTTCACCTGCCAAACACATGCCCACTTCTCCTCTCTGGGGATAATAAAAACTAACCAGCGAACTGACAGAGGGCCTGACCCCCACCATCCACATCGACCACACCAAAAAAAAAAAACCGTACCCTCCAGCTACTAATTATAATGCTAACTTGCAAAATTTCCCTGCATTTTAAAACAATGGAAAAATGGTGGTGGGATGATACTTAGAAGAATGGCTTCTTGTCAGTCTCTTCTAACAAAAATAGGCAACACCAAGTCAGCTACTCCTCAGCATAGTTATGTCCGACGCAGCCTTCTTGGGTTTCAGGAGGCACAAACACACGTTATCACAATTATGGTGAAACGCTGAACACCTGTAAATAATTTTCAACGTAGTGGTTAATTGAAAAGCTCTGCGGCATACTTCTTGGAACAAGCCAGTTACCTGTTCCCACGCAAAGAGGAGTATATAGAACCATGGTGGATTTCCAGCTGATGAAGTAAAGGATTATTAAAGGAACGGGATGACCATGGGGATCATCGTCAATTCTCTGAAACAGAATCCGCCCTTTTCACCTGCCAAACACATGCCCACTTCTTCTCTCTGGGGATAATAAAAACTAACGAGCGAACTGACAGAGGGCCTAACTACCCCCGATCCACATCGACCACACACACAAAAAAAAACCGTACCCTCCAGCTACTAATTATAATGCTAACTTGCAAAATTTCCCTGCATTTTAAAACAATGGAAAAATGGTGGTGGGATCATACTTAGAAGAATGGCTTCTTGTCCGTCTCCACTAACAAAAATAGGAAACACCAAGTCAGCTACTCGTCAGCATAGTTATGTCCGTCGCTGCCTTCTTGGGTTTCAGGAGTGACATACAAACGTTATCAAAATTATGGTGAAACGCTGAAAAACTGCAAATAATTTTCAACGTACTGGTTAATTTGAAAACTCTCCAGCATACTTCTTGGAACAAGCCAGGTACCTGTGTCCACGCGTAGAGGAGTATATAGAAACATGGTGGAATCCCAGCTGATGAAGCAAAGGATTCTTAAAGGAATGAGATGACCATGCGGATCCTGTTTAATTCTCTGAAACAGAATCCGCACTTTTCACCTGCCAAACACATGCCCACTACTCTTCTCTGGGGATAATAAAAACAAACCAGCGATCTGACAGAGGGCCTGAACACTCATCCTGACCGACCCCACAAAACAAAAAAGTACCCTCCAGCTACTAATTATAATGCCAATTTGCAAAATTTCCCTGCATTTTTAAACAATGGAGAAATGATGGTGGGATGATACTTAGAAGAATGGCTTCTTGTCAGTCTCCACTGACAAAAATAGGCAACACCAAGTCAGCTACGCCTCAGCATAGTTATGTCCGTAGCAGCCATATTTGGTTTCAGTAGGCACATACACACGTTATCACAATTATGGTGAAACGCTGAAAACCTGCAAAGGATTGTCAACATACTGGTTAATTGAAAAGCTCTGAGGCATACTTCTTGGAATTAGCCAGTTTCCTGTGCCCACGCATAGACAAGTATATAGAACCATGGTGGATTCCCAGTTGATGAAGCAAAGGATTCTTAAAGGAACGGGATTACCATGCGGATCCTGTTTAATTCTCTGAAATAGATCCGCAGTTTTCACCTGCCATACTAATACCCACTTCTCCTCTCGGGGATTAATAAAAACCAACCGGGGAACTGACAGAGGGCCTGACCAACACATCCACACCGACCCCACAGGAAAAAAAAAAAAAAAAAAACACCATAGCCTCCAGCTACTAATTATAATGCTAACTTGCAAAATTTTCCTGCATTTTTAAACAATGGAAAAATGATGGTGAGATGATACTTACAAGAATGGATAATTGTCAGTCTCCACTAACAAAAATAGGCAAAACCAAGTCAGCTACGCCTCAGCATAGTTATGTCCGTCGCAGCCTTCTTGGGTTTCAGGAGGCACAAACAAACGTTATCACAATTATGGTGAAACGCTGAACACCTGCAAATAATTTTCAACGTAGTGGTTAATTGAAAAGCTCTGCGGCATACTTCTTGGAACAAGCCAGTTACCTGTTCCCACGCAAAGAGGAGTATATAGAACCATGGTGGATTTCCAGCTGATGAAGTAAAGGATTATTAAAGGAAAGGGATGACCATGGGGATCATCGTTAATTCTCTGAAACAGAATCCGCCCTTTTCACCTGCAAAACACATGCCCACTTCTCCTCTCTGGGGATAATAAAAACTAACCAGCGAACTGACAGAGGGCCTGACCCCCACCATCCACATCGACCACACACAAAAAAAAAACCGTACCCTCCAGCTACTAATTATAATGCTAACTTGCAAAATTTCCCTGCATTTTAAAACAATGGAAAAATGGTGGTGGGATGATACTTAGAAGAATGGCTTCCTGTCAGTCTCCACTAACAAAAATAGGCAACACCAAGTCAGCTACTCCTCAGTATAGTTATGTCCGTCGCAGCCTTCTTGGGTTTCAGGAGGGACATAAAAACTTTATGAAAATTATGGTGAAACGCTGAAAACCTGCAAATAATTTTCAACGTAGTGGTTAATTGAAAAGCTCTGCGACATACTTCTTGGAACAAGCCAGTTACCTGTTCCCACGCAAAGAGGGGTATATAGAACCATGGTGGAATCCCAGCTGATGAAGCAAAGGATTCTTAAAGGAATGAGATGACCATGCGAATCCTGTTTAATTCTCTGAAACAGAATCCGCACTTTTCACCTGCCAAACACATGCCCACTACTCTTCTCTGGGGATAATAAAAACAAACCAGTGATCTGACAGAGGGCCTGAACACCCATCCTGACCGACCCCACAAAACAAAAAAGGACCCTCCAGCTACTAATTATAATGCCAATTTGCAAAATTACCCTTCATTTTTAAACAATGGAGAAATGATGGTGGGATGATACTTAGAAGAATGGCTTCTTGTCAGTCTCCACTGACAAAAATAGGCAACACCAAGTCAGCTACGCCTCAGCATAGTTATGTCCGTAGCAGCCATATTTGGTTTCAGTAGGCACATACACACGTTATCACAATTATGGTGAAACGCTGAAAACCTGCAAAGGATTGTCAACATACTGGTTCATTGAAAAGCTCTGAGGCATACTTCTTGGAACTAGCCAGTTTCCTGTGCCCACGCATAGACAAGTATATAGAACCATGGTGGATTACCAGCTCATGAAGCAAAGGATTCTTAAAGGAACGGGATTACCATGCGGATCCTGTTTAATTCTCTGAAACAGATCCGCAGTTTTCACCTGCCATACTAATACCCACTTCTCCTCTCTGGGGATAATAAAAACCAACCGGGGAACTGACAGAGGGCCTGACCAACACATCCACACCGACACCACAGGATAAAAAAAAAAAAAACACCGTAGCCTCCAGCTACTAATTATAATGCTAACTTGCAAAATTTCCCTGCATTTTAAAACAATGGAAAAATGGTGGTGGGATGATACTTAGAAGAATGGCTTCTTGTCAGTCTCCACTGACAAAAATAGGCAACACCAAGTCAGCTACGCCTCAGCATAGTTATGTCCGTAGCAGCCATATTTGGTTTCAGTAGGCACATACACACGTTATCACAATTATGGTGAAACACTGAAAACCTGCAAAGGATTGTCAACATACTGGTTAATTGAAAAGCTCTGAGGCATACTTCTTGGAAGAAGCCAGTTACCTGTTCCCACGCAAAGAGGAGTATATAGAACCATGGTGGATTCCCAGCTCATTAAGCAAAGGATTCTTAAAGGAACGGGATTACCATGCGGATCCTGTTTAATTCTCTGAAACAGATCCGCAGTTTTCACCTGCCATACTAATACCCACTTCTCCTCTCTGGGGATAATAAAAACTAACCAGCGAACTGACAGAGGGCCTGACCAACACATCCACACCGACCCCACAGGAAAAAAAAAACAAAACACCGTAGCCTCCAGGTACTAATTATAATGCTAACTTGCAAAATTTTCCTGCATTTTTAAACAATGGAAAAATGATGGTGAGATGATACTTAGAAGAATGGATTATTGTGAGTCTCCACTAACAAAAATAGGCAAAACCAAGTCAGCTACGCCTCAGCATAGTTATTTCCGTCGCAGCCTTCTTGGGTTTCAGGAGGCACAAAGAAACTTTATCACAATTATGGTGAAACGCTGAACACCTGCAAATAATTTTCAACGTAGTGGTTAATTGAAAAGCTCCGCGGCATACTTCTTGGAACAAGCCAGTTACTTGTTCCCATGCAAAGAGGAGTATATAGAACCATGGTGGATTTCCAGCTGATGAAGTAAAGGATTATTAAAGGAACGGGATGACCATGGGGATCATCGTTAATTCTCTGAAACAGAATCCGCCCTTTTCACCTGCCAAACACATGCCCACTTCTCCTCTCTGGGGATAATAAAAACTAACCAGCGAACTGACAGAGGGCCTGACCCCCACCATCCACATCGACCACACACACAAAAAAAAAACCGTACCCTCCAGCTACTAATTATAATGCTAACTTGCAAAATTTCCCTGCATTTTAAAACAATGGAAAAATGGTGGTGGGATGTTACTTAGAAGAATGGCTTCTTGTCAGTCTCCACTAACAAAAATAGGCAACACCAAGTCAGCTACTCCTCAGCATAGTTATGTCCGTCGCAGCCTTCTTGGGTTTCAGGAGGCACAAACACACGTTATCACAATTATGGTGAAACGCTGAACACGTGCAAATAATTTTGAACGTAGTGGTTAATTGAAAATCTCTGCGGCATACTTCTTGGAACAAGCCAGTTACCTGTTCCCACGCAAACAGGAGTATATAGAACCATTGTGGATTTCCAGCTGATGAAGTAAAGGATTATTAAAGGAACGGGATGACCATGGGGATCATCGTTAATTCTCTGAAACAGAATCCACCCTTTTCACCTGCCAAACACATGCCCACTTCTCCTCTCTGGGGATAATAAAAACTAACCAGCGAACTGACAGAGGGCCTGACACCCCCCATCCACATCGACCACACACACACAAAAAAAACCGTACCCTGAGCTACTAATTATAATGCTAACTTGCAAAATTTCCCTGCATTTTAAAACAATGGAAAAATGGTGGTGGGATGATACTTAGAAGAATGGCTTCTTGTCTGTCTCCACTAACAAAAATAGGCAACACCAAGTCAGCTACTCCTCAGCATATTTATGTCCGTCGCAGCCTTCTTGGGTTTCAGGAGGCATATACAAAAGTTATCAAAATTATGGTGAAACGCTGAAAACCTGCAAATAATTTTCAACGTACTGGTTAATTTGAAAACTCTCCAGCATAATTCTTGGAACAAGCCAGGTACCTGTGCCCACGCATAGAGGAGTATATAGAAACATGGTGGAATCCCAGCTGATGAAGCAAAGGATTCTTAAAGGAATGAGATGACCATGCGGATCCTGTTTAATTCTCTGAAACAGAATCCGCACTTTTCACCTGCCAAACACATGCCCACTACTCTTCTCTGGGGATAATAAAAACAAACCAGCGATCTGACAGAGGGCCTGAACACCCATCCTGACCGACCCCACAAAACAAAAAAGGACCCTCCAGCTACTAATTATAATGCCAATTTGCAAAATTTCCCTGCATTTTTAAACAATGGAGAAATGATGGTGGGATGATACTTAGAAGAATGGCTTCTTCTCAGTCTCCACTGACAAAAATAGGCAACACCAAGTCAGCTACACCTCAGCATAGTTATGTCCGTAGCAGCCATATTTGGTTTCAGTAGGCACATACACACGTTATCACAATTATGGTGAAACGCTGAAAACCTGCAAAGGATTGTCAACATACTGGTTCATTGAAAAGCTCTGAGGCATACTTCTTGGAACTAGCCAGTTTCCTGTGCCCACGCATAGACAAGTATATAGAACCATGGTGGATTCCCAGCTCATGAAGCACAGGATTCTTAAAGGAATGGGATTACCATGCGGATCCTGTTTAATTCTCTGAAACAGATCCGCAGTTTTCACCTGCCATACTAATACCGACTTCTCCTCTCTGGGGATAATAAAAACCAACCGGGGAACTCACAGAGGGCCTGACCAACACATGCACACCGACCCCACAGGAAAAAAAAAAAAAAAAAACACCGTAGCCTCCAGCTACTAATTATAATGCTAACTTGCAAAATTTTCCTGCATTTTTAAACAAGGGAAAAATGATGGTGAGATGATACTTACAAGAATCGATTCTTGTCAGTCTCCACTAACAAAAATAGGCAAAACCAAGTCAGCTACGCCTCAGCATATTTATGTCCGTCGCAGCCTTCTTGGGTTTCAGGAGGCACAAACAAACGTTATCACAATTATGGTGAAACGCTGAACACCTGCAAATAATTTTCAACGTAGTGGTTAATTGAAAAGCTCTGCGGCATACTTCTTGGAACAAGCCAGTTACCTGTTCACACGCAAACAGGAGTATATAGAACCATGGTGGATTTCCAGCTGATGAAGTAAAGGATTATTAAAGGAACGGGATGACCATGGGGATCATCGTTAATTCTCTGAAACAGAATCCGCCCTTTTCACCTGCCAAACACACGCCCACTTCTCCTCTCTGGGGATAATAAAAACTAACCAGCGAACTGACAGAGGGCCTGACCCCCCCATCCACATCGACCACACACACAAAAAAAAACCCGTACCCTCCAGCTACTAATTATAATGCTAACTTGCAGAATTTCCCTGCATTTTAAAACAATGGAAAAATGGTGGTGGGATGATACTTAGAAGAATGGTTTCCTGTCAGTCTCCACTAACAAAAATAGGCAACACCAAGTCAGCTACTCCTCAGCATAGCTATGTCCATCGCAGCCTTCTTGGGTTTCAGGAGGCACAAACAAAGGTTCTCACAATTATGGTAAAACGCTGAACACCTGCAAATAATTTTCAACGTAGTGGTTAATTGAAAAGCTCTGCGGCATACTTCTTGGAACAAGGCAGTTACCTGTTCCCACGCAAAGAGGAGTATAGAGAACCATGGTGGATTTCCAGCTGATGAAGTAAAGGATTATTAAAGGAACGGGATGACCATGGGGATCATCGTTAATTCTCTGAAACAGAATCTGCCCTTTTCACCTGCCAAACACATGCCCACTTCTCCTCTCTGGGGATAATAAAAACTAACCAGGGAACTGACAGAGGGCCTGACCCCCCCATCCACATCGACCACACACACACAAAAAAAAAAAAACCGTACCCTCCAGCTACTAATTATAATGCTAACTTGCAAAATTTCCCTGCATTTTAAAACAATGGAAAAATGGTGGTGGGATGATACTTAGAAGAATGGCTTCTTGTCAGTCTCCACTAACAAAAATAGGCAACACCAAGTCAGCTACGCCTCAGCATAGTTATGCCCGTGGCAGCCATGTTGGGTTTAAGGAGGCATATACAAACTTTATCATAATTATGTTGAAACGTGCTGAAAACCCGGCAAATAATTCTCAACGTACTGTTTAATTCAAAAGCTCTGTGGCATACTTCTTGGAAGAAGCCTGTTACCTGGGCCCACGCATAGAGGGGTCTAGAGAACCATGGTGGATTCCAAGGTGATGAATCTAAGGATTCTTAAAGGAACAGGCTGAAAAGTGCAGATCCTGACTGAAACAGGATTCGGACTTTTTGCCTGCAACACACATGCCCACTTCTCCTCTCTAGGGATAACAAAAACAACCCATCGGATTGACAGATGGCCTGCCCCCGCCCCCCACCACCCCACACAAAATCGTGCCCTCCAGCGACTGATCCTTATGCTATCTGGCAATACGTCCTCTGCCTTTTAAAATAATGGAGATAGAATGGTGGAATTATACCTAAAAGACTGGCTTATTGCCAGACTCCCATACCAAGTATTGGCAACAGCAAGTCACCTAGGCCTCAGCACACGTTTGTCCCTGGCAGCCATCTTGGGTTTAAGGAGGCACAGATGAACCTTATCACAATTATGGTGAAAGGTGCTGCAAAAGCGGTCAAGTAATTCTCATGGTAGTGGTTACTTGAAAAGCTCTGCGGCATAATTCTTTGAACTAGCCAGTTAACTGGGCCCACGCATAGAGCAGTCTAGAGGCCCATGGTGGTTTCCCAGCTGATGAAGCAAGGGATTCTTAATGGAACGGGGTGAAAAGTGCGGTTTCTGTTTCAGTCTAAGACAGAAACGGGGTCCGAACTTTTTACCTGCCACACACATGCCCACTTCTCCGGTCTGGGGAAAATAAAAACCATCCAGCGAACTGACAGAGGGCCTGCGCCCCCCACCCACACCGACCCCACAAATAAAAATGTCCCCTCCAGCTACTAATTATTATGCTAACTTGCAAAGGTTTCCGTGCATTTTAAAATAATGGGGAAAGTATGGTGGAATGATACTTAAAAGAATGGCCTCCTTCCAGCCTCCAGTAACAAGTGTCGTGAAATCCAAGTGACCTAGGCCTCAGCATAGTTTTCTCCCTGGCAGCCATCTTGTGTTTAAGGAGGCACAGACGATCCTTATCACAATTATGGTGATATGTGCTGCAGAAACTGGCAAATAATTCTACACGTAGTGTTTATCTCAAAAGCTGTGCAGCATACATCTTGGTACAGGCCAGTTCATGGGCCCATGCATGGAGGGTTCTAAGGAACCATGGTGGATTCCCAGCTGATGAATCAAAGGATTTTTAATGGAACCGGCTGAAAAGTGCGGATACTGTTTCAGTCTAACTGAAACAGGATCCGCACATTTCACCTGCCACAAATATATCCACTTCCCTGTCTGGGCATAATAAACACAAACAACCAGACTGACAGAGGGACTGTCCCCCAAACCACCCCGATCCCACCCAAAAACGTCCCCTCCGTTGACTCATCCTTATGCTAACTGCCGAAAGTTGCTCACCTTTTAATATAAGGGAGAAAGGATGGGGCAATGATAATTAAAAGACTGGATTCTTGTCAGACTCCCGTACCAAGTATTGGCAACACCAAGCGAGAGAACCCTCAGTATAGGTTTGTCCATGGAAGCCATCTAGGGTTTAAGGAAGCACAAATGAACCTTATCAAAATTATGGTAAAAGTGCTGGAAAAGCTGGCAAATAATTTCCATGGTAGTGGTTATTTCAAATGCTCTGTGGCATACTTCTTTGAACTAGCCTGTTAAGTGGGTCCACACATAGTGGGGTGTAGAGAACTATGGTGGATTCCCAGCTGATGAAGCAAAGGATTCTTAAAGGAACAGGATGAAAAGTGCCGATCCTGTATCAGTCTAAGACTGAAACAGGATCCACACTTTTCACTTGCCACACACATGTCCACTTCTCCTCTCCGGGGATAATAAAAACAAACCACTGGACTGACAGAGGGCCTGGCTCTGCCTCTCCCACCCCACACAAAAACGTTTCCTCCAGCGACTCATCCTTAAGCTAAATGGCAATAGGTGCTCTGCCTTTTAAAATAGTTGTGAAAGGAAGGTGGAATGATACTTAAAGGAATGGCTTCTTGCCACGGACCAGTACCAATTATCGGCAACTCCAAGGGAGATTGGCCTAACCGTAGTTGTTTCTGTGGAAGCCAGCTTGGGTTTCAGGATGCACTGCCTAACCTTTTCACAATCTTTGTGAAAGTTGCTGCAAAAACTGGCAAATAATACTCAATGTAGTGGTTATTTCCAAAGCTCTGCGGCATACATCTTGGAACTAGCCAGTTACCTGGACCCACACATAGAGGGGTCTCGACAGCCATGGTGGATTCCCAGCTGATGAATCAAAGGATTCGTAAAGGAACTGGCTGATATAAGGAATGATGAAGATACAGCATCTCTATGGTTCTCCTGGAGAGAGTTGGAACCCATTATATTAAGTGAAGTATCCCAAGAATGGAAAAACAAGCATCACATGTACTCACCAGAAAATTGGTTTCCTTGATCATCACCTAAATACAAATCTGGAAACGACACCAATTGGACATCAGACTGAGGTGGGGGGTGGGGGAGGGGATGTGGGTATGCCTACACAATGAGTGCATTGCGCACCGTTTGGGGAGTGGTAACACTTGAAGGTGCTGACTCGGGAAAGGAGGGGTGGGGAAAAAAATATGAAACTATTGTTTTTAACTTGCACTGTTCACTTAATAATTTATCATGAACACTTCCCATATTATTTCATATCATTGTACAAGAAATAATGTATACATTATGAGGACATACTGTATCTAACAAGATATACTGTTAGACTCTTTGATTCTGTAAAATTAAATAAAAAAAAAAATTCTAAATAAGGAAAAAAAAAAAAAAAAAGGAACTGGCTGAAAAGTGCGGATCCTGTTTCAGTCTAAGACTGAAACAGGATCCGTACTTTTCACCTGCCACACACATGCCCACCTCTCCTCCTTGGGCATAATAAAGACAAACCACCAGACAGACAGAGAGCCTTCCCCTCAACGCACCACCCGACCCCACTCAAAAACGTCCCCTCCAGCAACTCATTCTTATGATAACTGGAAAAAGGTGTTCTGCCTTTTAAAATGATGGAGAAAGGATGGTGGAATGACTCTTAATAACATGGCTTCTTGCCAGGCTCCAGTACCAACTATCGGCAACACCAAGTGAACTAGGCCTCAGCATACTTTTGTCCGCCCCAGCCATCTTGGGTTGAAGGAGGCACGGACCAACCTTATCACAATTATGGTGAAAGGTGGTGCAAAAACTAGCAAATAATTCTCAACGTAGTGGTTATTTCAAAAGCTCTGTGGCATACTTCTTGGAACTTGCCAGTTACCTGGGCCCACGCATAGAGGTCTTTAAAGAACCATGGTGTATTCCCAGCTGATGAATCAAACGATTCTTTTTTGTTTGTTTGTTTGTTTGTTAGCTCATTATGGGGGTACAAAAGATCAGGCTATATACATTCCCCATGCCTCCCCTTTCCCCCGATTCTGAGCTTCAATTTTGTCCATTCCCTAGTCAGTGCACATCACATTCATCATGTAGGTGTGCACCCCTCCTCTCCCCCACCCCATCCCCCCCAGTTAGAACTTGAAGGGTGTCCATTCCCCAGGCAGTGCACATCACATTCATCAAGTAGGTATACACCCATCCCTTCCACCCGGCCCCAACCTCTGTCCGATACCCAATTGGTGTTGTTCCCAAATGTGCACTCAGGGAAACCAATTTGCTGGTGAGTACATGTGGTGCTTATTTTTCCATTCTTGGGATACTTCACTTAATAGAATGGGATCCAGCTCTCTCCAGGAGAACCAAAGAGATGCCATATCGCCATTATTTCTAATAGCTGAGTAATATTCCATGGTATACATATACCACATTTTGCTAATCCATTCATGAATTGATGGGCATTTGGGTTGTTTCCACATCTTTGTGATTGTGAATTGTGCTGCTATAATCATTCAGGTGCAGGTGTCTTTTTTATAGAATGACTTTTGTTCTTCTGGGTAGATGTCCAATAATGGAATTGCTGGATCGAATGGTAGGTCTACTTGAATCTGTTTAAGGTATCTCCACATTGCTTTCCACAGGGGCTGCACTAGTTTACAGTCCCACCAGCAGTTTATGAATGTACCTATCTCGCCACACCCACACCAACATGTATAGTTTTGGGACTTTTTGATAAAGGCCATTCCTACTGGAGTTAAGTGATATCTCATTGTGGTTTTGATTTGCATTTCCCTGATGATTAGAGATGTTGAACACTTTTTCATATGTTTGTTAGCCATTTTTATATCTTCTTTTGAAAAATTTCTATTTATGTCCTTTGCCCACTTTTTGATAGGGTTGTTTGATTTTTTCTTACTGATTTTTCTGAGTTCTAAATAGATTCTTGTTATCAGTCCTTTATCTGATGTGTAGTATGCGAAAATTTTTTCCCATTCTGTAGGTTGTCCATTTACTCTCGTGACTGTTTCTTTGGCTGTGCAGAAGCTTTTTAATTTGATCAGGTCCCATTTATTTATTTTTGTTGTTGCTGTGATTGCTTTAGGGGTCTTCTTCATAAATTCTTTGCCTAGGCCAATGTCTGTAAGAGTCTTTCCTACATTTTCTTCTAGAATTCTAATAGTTTCTGACCTTAGGTTTAAGTCTGTTAACCACTGTGATTTGATTTTTGTGTGTCCTGTTTTAGTCTTCTACATGTGGATATCCAGTTTTCCCAGCACCATTTATTAAATAAGGAATCTTTTCCCCAGAGTATGTTTTTGTCTGCTTTGTCAAAGATTAGATGGCTATACGAGGATGGTTTTATATTGGGATTTTCTGTTCTGTTCCACTGGTCTGTGTCCCTGCACTTGTGCCAGTACCAGGCTGTTTTAAGAACCACAGCCTTGTAGTATAGTTTGAAGTCTGGCAAATTAATACTTCCCATTTTGTTTTTGTTGTTTAAGATTGCTTTTGCTAAACGGGGTCTTCCCTGGTTCCATACAAAGCGTAAAATTATTTTTTCTATGTCTGTGAAAAAAGATGTTGGTAATTTAATAAGGATTGCATTGAATCTGTAGATAACTTTGGGCAGTATAGACATTTTAACAATGTTGATTCTACCGATCCATGAGCATGGTATGGTTTTCCACCTATTTACATGTTCTGCAATTTCCTTCCTCAGTGTTTCATAGTTCTCCCTATAGAGGTCCTTTACCTCCTTAGTTAAATAAATTCCTAGGTATTTTATTTTCTTTGTTGCTATTTTGAAGGGTATTGAGTCCTTAATTTGGTTTTCCATTTGACTGTTATTGGCATATATGAATTCCTCTGATTTGTGTGTATTGATTTTCTATCCTGAGACTTTACTGAATTCATTGATCAATTCCAGGAGTCTCTTGGTTGAAACCTTGGGGTTTTATAGATATAACATCATATCATCAGCAAAGAGTGAGAGTTTGATCTCTTCTGTCCCTATTTCAACTCCCTTGATTCTGCTCTCTTGCCTGATAGCTCTTGCAAGGACTTCCAATACTATGTAGAAAAGTAATGGGGACAGTGGTAAGCCTTGTCTGGTTCCAGTTTGAAGTGGGAATGCTTTCAGTTTTTCCCCATTCAGTATGATGTTGGCTGAGGGTTTGTCGTATATGGCTTGTATCATTTTTATATAGGCCCCATCTATGCCTATTTTGTTAAGTGTTCTTATCATAAAAGGGTGTTGAATTTTGTCAAATGCTTTCTCTGCATCTATTGAGAGGATCATCTGATCTTTATTTTTGCTTCTATTTATGTGATGAATTACATTCCCATATGTCAAACCATCCCTGCATCTCTGGGATGAAGCCCACTTGGTCGTGATGGATTATTTTTTTGATAAGCACTTGGATTCGATTTGTTAGAATTTTATTGAGAATTTTTGCATCTATATTCGTAAGAGAAATTGGTCTATAGTTCTCTGTTTTAGTTGCATCCTTTCCTGGATTTGGTATCAGGATTATGTTGGCTTGGTAAAAAGTGTTGGGGAGAATCCCATCCTTCTCTATATTGGAGAATAGTTTATGTACGATGGGCACCAGTTCTTCTTTGTAGGTATGGTAGAATTCAGGTGTGAACCCATCTGGTCCAGGGCTTTTCTTTTTGGGAAGGTTTTTTATTGCTGTTTCAATTTCAGATCTAGATATCGGTCTATTCAGGAATTCTGTGTCTTCCTGGTTGAGCCTGGGAAGGCTGTGTGTTTATAAGAATTTGTCCATTTCCTCCAGGTTTTCTAATTTGTGTGCATAAAGATTTTTGTAGAATTCATAGATGATATCATGTATCTCTGTGGCATCAGTCGTGATTACTCCTTTCGTGTTCCTGATCGAGGTTATAAGAGATTTTTCTTTTCTGCTCTTGGTTAGTTTAGCCAGAGGTGTGTCAATTTTGTTTATTTTTTCAAAGAACCAACTTTTGGTTTTATTAATCTCCGTTATGGTTTGGTTTAATCTCCCTTATGGTCCTTTTCATTTAGTTCTGATTTAATCTTAATAATTTCCTTCTGCTGGGTTTGGGTTTGGTCTCTTCTTTCTTCTCCAGCTCTTTGAGTCTATTCATTAGATTGTCTATTTGTAAGTTTTCTGTCTTTTTGGTATAGGCATTTATGGAAATAAATTTTCCTCTTAGGACTGCTTTAGCTGTGTCCCACAGATTTTGATAAGTTGTATCTCCTTTGTCGTTTAATTCAGAGAATCTTTTGATTTCTGACTTGATTTCTTCATTTATAAAATGATTGTTCAGGAGAAGGTTATTTAGCTTCCATGACTTTGAGTAGAAATGAGGATTTCTGTTAGGGTTCATTGTTACTTTTATTCCACTGTGATCCGAGAAGCTGCATGGTATTATTTCTATATTTTTAAATTTTTTAAGACATGCTTTATGTCCTAAGATATGGTCAATCTTGGAGAATGTCCCATGAGCTGATGAGAAGAACTTATATTCAGTGGTATTTGGGTAGAATGTCCTGTAGATGTCAGTCAGGCCCATTTGTTCTAGCATTCTATATACGTCCAATATTTCTTTGTTTATTTTTTGTTTGGAGGATCTGTCTTGAACTGTCAGTGGCGTGTTAAAATCTCTGGCTACTAAAGTGTTGTTATCTATCATTTGGTTCAGATCAAGTAGGGTTTGCTTTATGAATCTGGGTGCACCTAGATCGGGTGCATATATGTTAAGTATAGTTATGTCTTCTTGTTGAATTGTACCCTTCACCAGTATATAGTAACCATCTTTGTCTTTCTTTACTTTTGTTGATTTAAAAACTACGTTATCGGAGATTAGAACTGCCACGCCAGCTTTCTTTTGGGTTCCATTTGCTTGGAATATTGATTTCCACCCTTTTATTTTCAGTCTAAATGCATCCTTGCAGGTTAGATGAGTTTCCTGAAGACAGCAGATACTTGGCTTATATCTTTTTTATCCATCGGGCCAGTCCATGTCTCTTGAGTGGGGAATTCAATCCATTCACATTTAATGAGAGAACTGATAAGCGAGACAGATTGCTGTTCCTCATGTTGGGTTGAATTTCATTGATCTGTTTTCTCTCTTGAGCCATTATGATAACTGTGTTTTCATATTTATCTCTTGATTAGTGTTACATTCGAAGGTCCTTCTTGTGCTGGACCACGTGTAACTCTGTTTTGAATACTTCTTGGAAAGCTGCTCTTGTCTTGGTGAATTCTCTGAGTTTTTGTTTATCTGAGAATGTCTTAATTTCACCTTCATATATAAAACTGAGCTTATCTGGGTACAGGATTCTAGGCTGGGCATTATTCTGTTTCAGAAGAGTGAGAATGGAGCTCCAATCTCTTCTTGCTTGTAAGGTTTCAGTTGAGAAATCTGGCGTGATTCGGATGGGCTTTCCTTTGTATGTTACTTGTTTTTTTCTCCTTACAGATTGAAGAAGGGCCTCGTTAGTGGATATTTTGGTCAGTCTGATAACTACATGACGTGGTGTCTTCCTATTTGGTATGAATCTCTCAGAGGTTCTTTGAGCTTCTTGAACCTATGTATCTAGAGATTTGGCAAGGCCTGGGAAATTTTCCTCAATTATATCTTCAGATACTTTATTCAACCCTTGCTTATTGTCTTCTTCACCCTCAGGAATGCCGATAACTCTCACGTTAGGCTTCTTTACATAATCCCACATTTCTTGTAGACTATGATTATTTCTCATGTTTCTTTGTTTTAACTCTGTGACTGCCTTATTTAATTGGAAAGTGTTATCTTCGATCTCTGAGATTCTTTCTTCTGTTTGATCTACCCTGCTCTTGAGACTTTCCACTGTGTTTTGTAGCTCCTTGAATAAATTTTTCATTTCCAGGAGTTCAGTTTGATTTTTCTTCAGTATTTCAATTTCTTTGGTGAATTTTTCTTCCAAGTCCTGGATCTTTTTTGTGGTTTCTTTGTGTTGATTATCCATTTTTTCTTGCATAATGTTCAGCGTATTTATGATCCATGTTTGAAATTCTTCCTGTGACATGTTGCTATTTGGAATCTGCTTTGTGTTAATTGGTGGAGAACTAGTAATCCTCTTTGAGGGCATGGTTTCAGCTTGATTCTTTATACTCCTAGAGTTCCTTCGCTGAGCCCTTCCCATCTGAATGAATCCTTAAGATCCCTTCTTTCAGTTTTAGTCTGGATAGGGGCACACTGTGAGTGCCAGGTAAGCTGCCTCCTCTGTCACTAGGGGGAGCCCTTCACATATTGTTCAGGATTTTGCTAGCTCCGCTGGGGGGCCTGCCCCTCTTCCTCTCCCGAGGTGGCTTCTGTCTCTCTCTGCAAGAAAGACAGTGGATAGGGAGAGTGGAGCGGTGCCCTCATTCGCCCAGTGCCCCAGCCACTGCAGTTCCTGCGGGAGATGGTCTGCCCCACCCCAATGTCTGCAAGGTCCACGCTCCACTCTCTCGTGACTGGGGAACCACTCAGTGTTCACACAAAGGTGGAGCTCCTAGTCAGGGTCCGTGGACTAGGGAAGGGAGCCGCCCAGGGAGCCGCCCGGTACCCAATCGCTCCTCAGCGTTTAGGCTGTGGACCCCGACAATGGCGGCCGCCCGTCTGCAGATCACTGTCACTGGGGTTGAATGCTCAGGGACCGGCAGAGGCCAGAGGAGCCGGGGAGCGGGAGAATCCAGCCGCCCACCTATACGAGGCAGTTTGGCGTCTGCTAGAGCCGGGACCAAAGCAGCCCCACCGCCCACGTATAGGAGACAGTTGCTAGGTGCGTCAGCTGCGCACAGCACTCCAGGGTCCAAAATGCCTCCTGCCAATGTCTCCTCTCTGCAGAGCCCCACATCTCCCGTGGCGATTCTGCACCGACTTCAGGCAGATCCTCAATTGAGTGGGTGTGGAGGTCAGAGGGGGAACAAGATGCTTTCCTGTGGGGCTGAACCCACCCCACTCTCTGGTGAGGTGGGTACAGCTGTCCCGTGCTCCCTTCTCTATTGGCCATCCCGCACTCTCCAGATTTTGGTGATTTATTTCCCTAATCACCTCAGTCTTTTCTTGCTCTCTCTCTCTCTGTCCCACGCTGATTCTCCATGGATTCACACCACCGTTCTTGTGGGGAAGTGAACCTCTAGGGTTGTGGCAGTGGGAGACCCATGCCTTCCACTCCAGGAGCACGAATCCAGGAGGTCACCACCATTCCACCATCATTGAGAATGAATCAAAGGAGTCTTAAAGGAACGGGCTGAAAAGTGCGGATCCTGTTTCAGTCTAAGTCTGAAACAGGATCCGCACTTTTCACCTGCCACACACATGCCCACTTCTCCTCTCTGGGCATAA